>NW_010419641.1:464-5585 GCF_000710305.1 Buceros rhinoceros silvestris | reverse complement strand
CTCTTTGCAGCTTCTTGAGGAGGCGATGTGGGGAGGGAGGTGCTAGTCTCTTCTCCCTGGTATCCAGTGATCGGACACGTGGGAATGGTTAAAAGCTGTTCCTGGGGAGGTTTAGTCTGGACATTAGGAAGCATTTCTTTACCAAGAGGTTGGTCAAACACTGTAATGGGCTTCCTAGGGAGGTAGTTGATGGCCCAAGCCTGTCAGTGTTTAAGAGGTGTTTTGACAATGCCCTTAATAACATGTTTTAACTTCTGGTCAGCCCTAAGTTGTCAGGCAGTTGGACTAAATGATCATTGTAGGTCCCTTCCTACAGAATTATTCTATTCTAGACACATTCTCAGACCCGTAACACAGTTGCAAAGCAGTTATTAATGAATATTAATTTACTTTATCATTCTCTACAAGGTGGCCTTATAATGTCCTTGATAATCAACAAGATCATAAAAGAAAATGCTGGTCTTTCAAAATTTGTTGCACAGTATCTTCATCCTGTTTTCCAACAACACGAAAGGCACTGGAAACACAGATGAATTACTCTTCCTGAACAAAGACTAAGAAAACTTACCCATGAGATATGACCTTAAATAGAGAGGCATATAACTGCAGAAATCACTTGGCCATAAACAGGTAAAAAGGACAAAGTCAATCCACATGAAGAAAAAAACCCCTTAATTTAGCAGTCCTTCTGCTGTACATGCCCATTCCACCAAGTGACTAAAGTGGACATGCGTTTCTACAGGGCAAATAGCAAAACTTATTTTTGTCAAAACCTGGTTGGTTTGGATAGAATCATATCAAAGGAAACAACCCCACTCATTACTCAAATAGGAATAACCAATATTTAAAGGACGAAAATCTGCTGCTTTTAAGAAAATAGGACAAAGATTTTATCCAATGTCTTTACATCCTCTCAAAAGAATGCTGAGCAGAGAAAAGGAAAAACCTCCGGCTTTATAGTTTCAGCATATCTTGGCACATTTGATACAGGAAGAAAAAAATAGCATTTCCTTTCTGAGATTAACTTGGCCACAATCCTACTCCAAGGGAAATAAAACCATTTAAAAAAAATTCAGTTCTTACAATGTCATTTAAGAAGCATAACACAGTTTGAGTTCATCCCTCAGAAATAGTGAGTTTCTGTCCTACTGCGTCAAATTTATGCTTCTTGATAAGACTTAACACACGCAGAAATAACACCAGGAAAAAAAAGGTAAGAAAACTGTACTATTTTACTTATCACTGTCATTGAGCAATGTTTTAAATTTAAATAAGAATTTTCACATAAATTGAAATTTCTTGTGACATGCACAAAAGAGAAGCCAAGTGAAGGTATTTTAATCTCAGACTTATTTTGTTTAGTTTGCTTCCTTTTTGACTAACATTTTTATTATTTTCCTGTACACAAAAAACATAAAAAGATGCAAGTTTTGTTAGATTTCCCCATAATTATTCTTTGCCAAATAAAATGCCATGATAATAAACCAGATGAGTTTGCCTCTTTCCTACCTGAAGATCTGAAGAAACAGAACTGCCCCGAACAGAGTCTTTTGGCAAAACTGGACTTGTGCTTTTCTCCTCATCTGATGACATTCTGCACAAAGTTAGTCTATAAAACAGTAGAAGCTGAACTTCATTTTTCAGTTCCAATATGTTTACTGTATATTCCCCAACAATTTCCCCAGAAACAGAGATTTTGTTGTAGAAACAACATCAGTACCCATTCTATGGGCTAAACTGATGGTATAGTCTCCTTATACAATGCTAGGTAGGAAACTGCGTGATCCAAACCATACTCAAAACCAAGAAAAGGCTGCCAGTGATTTTAAAAGAAAACAATGCAAGATCCAAAAGCAACAATATAAAAGTTTTCCCTGATTTTACATTAAATGAATAAGGTTAGTACCTAATGCTTCATGATACACATTTTATATCAATAGTAACTAACGTACACTGCTACAGGAAAAAAGAAGAAACAGATATATCTAGAATAGCAGAAACCTTAACTTACAGATATATTCCTGTGTCAATCTCTTCTTACTCACACTACATTGTTTTGGGGGTTATCAGCTTGTTAGTACAAAATTCCTATAGAGTGACACAGGAATGACTCCGCTACACAGTCATTTTTTCCCCCCTTAACCACATCAACTATAGTCCAAGCCGAAATGATGCCCTGAACACTTAATATCCTGAAGCCCTCACTGGCTGCTCAACATCAGTCTCTCTCCACTTTTTTGACCCTTCTTGCCTTATAGGCCCAGGAAGAACAGATATGGGAGTACAGGTAATGGCTTAGTTTCAGGTAATGTTAGTCATTCTAGCAATTTCTGAGCAAAATGCTGAGGTGTTCTTTGAATGTCTGGAAAACAGGCAATGTTGTAAAACTGGTAAGGAATTTGAAGGTTTTCTCAAGGGTACATGTATCTTTTACCGCCTTGAATAAGTCCTTCAGTGAAGATGCACTGAAGCTCTTGCGATAAAACTTCATAGGGTATGAAGGAAAAGAACTCAAGAATTCTAACGGATAAGGGTGGGGGGGAATGAAAGGAATTACAGAGTAAGCGGGGACTAATCAAGGTGAATTTGTTAATAAATTAATGGCAGAGTGATATAGTTGACCAATGCACATGGAAAACAAACATCAGACACATCAAGCAGGAAGTTGTCAGCAGAGAGTAAGCACAGGAAGAAAATAACCATAAGAAAACAGAGGAACTGACTGCTTGTACTACGTAGCAAACAACTATGCAAAGAAAATTAATTTCTAGAAAGACCTTTAAAAGAGTCAATTATAATACTCTCAGCTGTTTTTTAAAAAGATGCATTGTCTGACAAAAGTATTAAATTGCTAGTTGTACTGTCATTAAATTGGCAGGAATATCCTCCTTAAGCATCACCATCTTTTTGCAAAATACCAAAAAAGCACAATAATCTCATAGCTCTCTCTATATAAATACAGATGGAAATTAATCGTCTTTTTTTTTTTGCGTTATTCTCGATACTGATTCTTCCTGCACCACAAAAGCTCTCTGCCATGGATAGCTACACTTTTCAGAATGGAAAGTTCATTTCTGTACTGCAGATGGACATTTTAAAAACGGTATAAGGACAATTTTTAATGCTGAGATTTCCTACAGCCCACGGTTCAAAACATAAGATTATTGTATCCCTGCTTTCTGCTGAGCCCTATTATATCATGTTTTCTCAAGCAAAAAATATGAAGTCTTAGGGGGGTTTACAACATACTTTTATTGCTGTGTACTAGTGCGTAGATAAGAGAAAAAATACTAGCTTTCTCAGCTCTTTCATTTCATTGTCTTCTGCTCTGATAATTTTCTTCTTTCCTCTCTTCCACAAATTATTGCCTATGTGTTCCTTTGGTTTTGGCTTCTCTACCTTATCAAGTAACATTATACTAGTGCTCCCCCTTCCTTTACTTGATAAATTCTTTTAATAGCCAAAAAACACTTCTTCAGTAATAGTTAAAAAGTCAGCTTCAACTCCATTTACCTTCCCACTCATACAGTTTCTCAATTTATGGCTCCAAACTACCTGAAAAGTACTGGAGGTATTCAAATGTGTGAGTGGGCACATTAGAGAGTACCACAAAGGACAAACTATCTAGCACCTACAGGAATTAAAGGTGTGTTTGTAGCCTGAAATTACAAATACCGTTCTCTTTCCTTCTCAGCCCACTTAAAAAGAACTAAACTACCATCAGTTCTTCTGAGAGACAAGAGGACAAATGGACTTTCACATCAACACAAATGGGTTCAAGGAAGCAAAGAATGGTTTCTTCCAAAAACTTTGTCAATAACTTAAGACCACTATCCTGACTTTTACTTTCAGTTTTCTGAGTTCAGGCCCTTGGCACACACTCTAGTGTATCTCCCTCTCTGCTTATTACTGAAACTCCTCATTTGTGGTCTTCCAAAACTCCAAATATTTCTCTGTCAAAAGCAATGCTACCTCTTCACACCAGGTCCTCCTTCTCTCCTAATTTGTACTGCAGCTTACCTATGTGACATCATCTTAAAGAGTCACTGTAATTGCAGCTTACCTATTTGATGTAGTCTTGTAAGAATCACTCACTGTCACCTCAAGTTCAGTGTTTGCCTTCTCTTCCCATCTCTTTTCTTTATATTGATGGATTAGCCCTCCACTGTGTTTGTCCATCTGGCCTCCACCTGACTGCCTTTGCCTACTTGAATGCCACTTTAGATTCCACTCACAGGTTATTATTTAGAGTTTGAGCTTTCCCCTCATTTGTATGTTTTACCTGTCTGTACCTCTACTGTTCGTGTCTGGAGTCTAACCTTGCATTTTCATTATTGCAACATTCCAGTGAAAATCCCAATAAACCTAAAATTCTGCAAATCTGCTCAGGTACAGAAAAACAGATGAGATTAATATGATAAATTAAGACAAGCACACTTCTTTTAAGCTGATGTATACAAACATCATTGTCATGTCAAGCTAAGAATAACTTGACTGCTTTGATCTCAGCAAACAAGCATTAAGTTCAAGAAAATACTGGGTAAGCTGCTAAAAGAGAAATCAAGGGATACTAAGTAAGACACAATCTGTGGGTCAACAAGTTGATTTGCTAAGTTGCAAATCATTACACAGTGAGAGGAGCACTTATGTTCTTTTAATCAGCCAAGACATGTCCAACCTCATCAAAGAAAGATTCCTGTTAACAGCAGCAGATCATTCTGTAAGTGTACAACTACCATGCTAAGACAGTTACTTTTAGAAACGGGACACAACTGTAAAGATCTTTGGTCTGACTCACCATAGCCGCTCTCATCCTCAATTTTGAATTGCTTGAGCGATGCTCAGGATTTTGTGCTTTTGGGTTTGATTTCGACTAAAAGTGATGCTTCCCAAATAATTTAATGTTGCATTCAGATCAGAGGACTCAACACCTAGGAAAGAGATCTCCATCTCTCGGTACACACAGGACACAGTCGTTCTCTTTAACTGTACCTCCTTGCAAAGCAGCACTGCTCAAATCCACGTTTTTAAGCTTCTAACTGCCGCATCTCTGCAACTACCCCTGACGCCTGAAGAGCTGATACTACAGCGACCACCGAGTCGTGTCAACTAGCGACAAGG
>NW_010419641.1:0-354 GCF_000710305.1 Buceros rhinoceros silvestris | reverse complement strand
GTGACAGCAGTCGACAAGAAAAAGCCGCAGTGTCACACAGACACTCGGGAGGCGCAGCCTCGGAACGAGCAGACGGAAGCAGCACAGTTCCGTACGGTAACAGATTCTTTTTTTTTTTTTTCGTTAAAAAAAAAAAAAAACTGTTTCCGTCCGGTACCGATTCTTTTTTTTTTTTCCGTTAAAAAAAAAAAAAATCCAGGGTCTTTAAGGCAACCAGCCCAACTACCCGGGGGCAGAGGGTGCCCACAAGCTCCCCCAAAGGGCGGTGGGAAGCTCGGGTGGGGGGGGTTGCGAGTAAGCTGCCGGGCAGGATCACCGGTGTTACGGAGAAGGTACTGTGGAGGCCACGGCCCC
>NW_010419640.1:0-202 GCF_000710305.1 Buceros rhinoceros silvestris | reverse complement strand
GACACCGCCTCCCGGTCCAGCTCCCGCGACGTCACCAGGCGGTACAAGCTGCCTTGAGAGCTCCGTAGGCGGAACGGGAGGCCCTCGTCTAGCGAGCACCGCACCTCACCGTTAGCCCCTGAGTCGCGGTCCTGCACATGCAGCAGGGCCACCACCGTCCCGGGCGGGGCGTCCTCTGAAATCGCGCTCCGCGCTGACCGGA
>NW_010419639.1:1115-1527 GCF_000710305.1 Buceros rhinoceros silvestris | reverse complement strand
CAGTACGATGTGTACCCCGTCAGGTTCTTCAGCTTCACCCCATTCTCGGGCAGGAAAAGCGTCTTCACCCGCGTGCTCTCGTTCTGGCGCTGAGCCTCCCAGAAGTGGATCTGCAGGAGGAAGAGGATGAGGTGTGGAGACCTGGGTTATTCACAGATCAGCCCATCTTGTCTTTCGCAGGTCTTTTGCCGGGCCCAAACACCGCCCCCCGGCTCAATCCCCATCCTGATCCCGGCTCCATCCCCAACCCGGCACCATCCCCATCCCATCTCCATCCCGACCCTGGATCCATCCCCAACTCGGCTCCATCCCGGCACCATTCCCATCCCATCCCCATCCCGGCTCCATCCAAGGACCGACTGCGCCACCTGCCGCCCCGTGGGTGCTCCGCACCCGGATGGACCACCCGGAA
>NW_010419639.1:678-1013 GCF_000710305.1 Buceros rhinoceros silvestris | reverse complement strand
TGCGCCACCTGCCGCCCCGTGGATGCTCGGCACCGGGATGAACAACCGGCATCTCCCCGGCATCCCTTCCCCAATGGCATGCAGAGCATCTCCCGGGGCACCCAGCATCTCAGTCAGGGCACCCAGCATCTCCTAGGGCACCCAGCATCTCCTCAGATCCACCAGCACACACAGCATCTCCCAGGGATGCTCAGCACCCGCCAATGACACCCAGCACCCCCCAGCAGTGTCCCCTCAGGAACCCAGCCCCTGCCCCAGTGACCGGCTGTGGTACCTTGTAGCCCTGAATGTCCCCGTTCTGGCTATCAGCAGGTGGCGGTTCCCAGGTGACGTCC
>NW_010419639.1:0-278 GCF_000710305.1 Buceros rhinoceros silvestris | reverse complement strand
TGGTTGGAGAACCACCCCCCAACTTGGGGGATGCGCTGCCTTGGTTTGGCGTGGGGTACCAGGGACCCCTCCCAAGGCAGGGCTGTGCTGGGCGACTCACCTGCTTCGCCTCCAAGGCTGGTGGGTGCGGGTCGACTCCCCTGCTTCGCCCACAAAGACCTCGGGGGGGGGGCTGGGGGGACCCTCGCCCACTGCGTTGTACACGCTCATGCGGATCTCGTAGCGCCGGTGCTTGCTCAGGTCTGGGCGGAGGAGAAAGGGGAGAAAGGGGAGAAGGG
>NW_010419638.1:15224-16227 GCF_000710305.1 Buceros rhinoceros silvestris | reverse complement strand
AATGCCCCCCTTCTCAAACCGCGACAGGTACGCAAGTTGCTTGAAGGCTGTGGTGCTGATTTACAGGTTACTGAGGGACGGTGCGAGCTGAAATCCTCCTGATCTCTTCCTCAGTAGGGAAGATATAACACCTTGAGAAGGCAGCTTGCTCACTGGAGGAAACCTCCTTCGAAAAGACAAGTTTTGTGCTGCTTGCGTTCACTCCCAGCAAGGGTGTCTTCTCTATTCTCCTGGCCCAGAGATCCATGTCTCTCTCCTCTCGTGGTTGTTATGGCTGGTAGATAGCAATGCAGAGGGAAGGTTGTTAGGGGAAACTTTGCTTTACAGCCCAACTTCCCAGAGCTGTAGTGTTTGTTGGTTTATTACCATATGACCTTCTACTAATGCCACTCTGTTCACATTAATTTAAAGGTCAAAATAGAGTTCTTAAGAAGTCAATAGCTAGATGTTCTGGACTTCTTTTTATTTCTTTTTTTTTTCTTTATATCTTTTATTTGGGTTTTGTTTCTCATTATTATTGAAACCAGATGAAACCAGACAGCATCAAAGACAGAATGGGGGCTGGAGCTCATAAAACACAAAGCTCTATATGGCACAGAGCATCTTCTTGAGTCAAATAAAGTCTGAAGCTGTGTAATGTTTCTCACAAGGCA
Source organism: Buceros rhinoceros silvestris (assembly GCF_000710305.1). Lineage (NCBI taxonomy): Eukaryota > Metazoa > Chordata > Aves > Bucerotiformes > Bucerotidae > Buceros > Buceros rhinoceros. The sequence continues at coordinate 15,574 of NW_010419638.1, read as the reverse complement.
GTAAGGTGCCATAACCACTCATATCAAAGCTGTATTTTGGTCAAACAGAACAAGCATTCACCATTTATCACGAGTTGAGCCCAGTAAATTATTTGTCACTCTCCCCAGTGCTCCCTAAGCAGTGTCAGCTTTAGGTTCTTTGATGTTTTAAAGACTTTTTCCTTCTTAAATGACATTTGAAAGGGTGATAAAAGCAGCTTTTCCTTTTTGATATAGAATTGTATATACTGTTAATATTTGGGACACCGTTCCAGCCAGGTACAGAATGCCACCGCTGTAGCACCACTAAGGGGGTGTCATGGACTAAAGCCAGTTGACAACTAAGCCCCACACAGCCACGTGCTCACTCC
>NW_010419638.1:0-15056 GCF_000710305.1 Buceros rhinoceros silvestris | reverse complement strand
TAAAAGTGAGAATTGTTGCTCACCAAGGGGTGAGATGAAGACAGTGCAACAGGTAAAGCAAGACCTGTGTGCTCAAGCAAAGCAAAACTGGGATTCACTCACCACTTCCCATGGGCAGGCAGGACAGGACAGCCAGGCTCCACCATGATAGAACAGTTAGTTGGGAAGACAAACACCATCACTGAACATCTGTCCTGTCCTTCTTCCCCCAGGTTTATAGACTGATCATGACATCATCTAGTCTGGAGTGTCCTTTAGGTCCCTTGGGGCCAGCTGTCCCAGCTGTGTCCCCTCCCAGCTGCCTGTGCACCCCCAGGTTACTCGCTGGTGGGGTGGGGTGAGGAGCAGAAAAGGCCTTGACTCTGTGTAAGCTGCTCAGGGATAACAGAGACATGCCGGTGTTACCAACACTGTTCCCAGCACAAACCCCAGACAGCCCCGTGGCAGCTGCCGTGAAGAAAATAGCTCTACCCCAGCCCAAACCAGCACAGGGGGGAAAAAAAAGAGCAGCTGTTACCTGTTGTCAAAGGATAATTTATTTTCTACTTCAATGATGGATGAATGAAGCAGATATACACCTAAGATGTAAAGAGTGTGAGTTCATATCATTATCTGTTCTCATGCACTGTGGGATTTGAAGATACATCCCCATACTCCAGGAAGGTTTTCAGATTATGGAGTTATTTTTACCTGACTCTCTCATCTGGCTTTCATCCAGATCACACTAAAGCATCGTTTCAACCCAGTTTTGGTGAAATCAGTACACTCAAAAGCATTAGGCTTCTGTGACTGACATTTTCAGAGGGAAAAAGTCCTTTTCTCAAAAAGCTCCTCGCCTGGCGCACAAGTGGAGTCGGAGGAGCGGTTGCTTTCAAAGCCCCAAACTCTATATACAATATTGAAAAACGGCTTGAATCGAGTAAACCTGTAGCAACAATCGCTGCAAAACATGCTACTGAACAACAGCCATCTTGCGAATGGAGAGTCACTTTCTGAGGGGGGTACACACAACACAGAGCTCTCTGAGGTCTTTACGGGTGTTTCTTAGATGACTGTTACTTTCAACAGTTAATAAACTGAGCTTCTTCGAACCATTGTCAGCATAGAGTGGATGGTGAATTTGGAGGAAAGCCTCAAACTACAGAACTGTAAAGCATACAATAAAGCCCGTCTAAGAGCCAGGAGTGAGTGATTTCCCCTGTGATGCCACTGGAAGATCTCTTCTACCAGAAATTCCACAGTCAATTTAACATGGGTGGGGTTTTTTGAGAAGAGCGAAGCATAGCAGATCTTACTGACCCATCAGTGACCCCTTGATTCATCCTACCCAAATTTAAAATGGATGCCTGTTTTGAGATAGTTGCTCAACCTTCCTTTATGATCACAAGAGAGAAAGAGCTATTTTTAGAGCACAGTTTATCTGACCTATTTTAGATGTGCACAGCCCATTGAAACGACATAAGCCCCCATTTCCATTGACTACCTGGAACTAGGGTGATTTGCTTGGATGTTGATATTTACCGAAAGATTGAAGCCAACTGAGTAACTTTGCAACAGAATCCCTGTGAATCCCAAGTGATCTGCAGAGCAGGTCCTGTGGCACAGCAGTCCCGCTGGTGCAGCAATGTAACACGCTGCCAGGAGCTCTCCCCAAGGGGTTTTAGGCTCATGGACACTGAACTGTGAAGAATTAGTTGTAAAACTATTACAGTGACTATGTTTGAGTGAGAAGGGAACCAAGGAGTGTTCTGGCTTTCCTCAGTCTTCTCGATCTAATCTTGTGAAGATTAGGGGAATCAACATGGCGTTTTGCTTTCCCTTTACTCCTTCTCCCCGCACCATGATTTGCAGAGGAAGGAAATGAGAACACATGGTTAAAAGGGAAGTGTGGTGTGCTTTGGTTAAGCGCATCAAATGACTGAGGAATGAAATGTCCGTCCGTTATTAGTAAGTCATCCAGTGACTTCTCTCAGGGGCAAGTGCGAACCAGAGTTTCTTGGGTGACGTCAGGAAAGCAAGAAGAGAACCTGGGATTTGGAGATCTGTGAAGACTTGTGCTAATGAGCTTCAATTAGATGTAACACAAGATTCAACCATAATTAGTGTGTGTATATATTCATTCTGAATGAAGAATTAATGAAAAATCGTAGTTATTCTATGCAAGTATACATTACAGTGTATATGGCTGAGCAAGAAAATTTAGCCCTGTCTGTGGAGTACACTAAAATTATTGAGAAAGTACAATTTAGTTTGCTGTCCAGTGTTAAAAGACTTCTTTGTTATATGTTACATATACACATAGCTTGAAAAGGAGAAGCATATTGTCCTCAGAAATAATTAGAGCATAAAAGCAAGTGATCTCCAAGGTCTGTCTGCAATTAACTAGACGATCATATCACAGTGGTAACGCACCTCTAATTTGGACTACTTCCACCTGAATAGCACAACCAAGAGTCTTAAGGGCCAGATAAAAAAACTAACCAGGGAGGATGATCAAGAAGGTTTTTTTTCCATGACACATGACACAATTAACAGTGTTAAAAATATTAGTTCTGCACAGCATCTACATCTTCAAAAGAAAATTAAGAGTTAGAATGAAAGTTCAATGAGGGCAACTTCAGACATCAGGGTCCTTAAGGGTCCATAAATAATGAGATGTTTATGAGGAGGAGAAAAGCACTAAAAATACGTGTACCCTTATGGGCAATTTAAAGATCTGAAGAATGCTCTGTGTAATGCTACGTGAAGGGACTAAACCAGGAGAGTGACTGCAGTAGAGCACAAAATTGGACTGAACCAGACCAGCAAAGTCTTGTAGTGAGTGAACAGGATTAATTGTTAACTTAAATACTGAAGTCCCTCATGCCATAATACTGTCCAATTTAAACACACAATAGTTAGAAAATCAGAAAATTGTGGCAAATACATGAAAAAGCTGATCTGATCAGAGTGGAGAGGTAATTTTGACATCAGTTGAAGCAGTGACTAAGATTAGTACTTGGACTGGAGGGAGTTGCTTCTGAGAGATGAATTTCTCCCCTAAAGCAGGGAAGTGGGTAACAGGACATAAACAAATTTCGTGCAGATAAGAGTACTTATTCTTTGAGTAGTGGGAAGCTTTTGTTCAACTGTTGCAAAAGTTTTCAACATCAAAAATTTAAACTGCACTGTTTAAATTTAAAATCCACAGGAGTTTGGTGCTGAGGCTTGATTTCCTTATCATCCAGAGCTCTTCCTTTCACAAGAAGTCACAGACTGGATCTGCAGACACCTAACTGGTGCTGCTGGAGTGAATATAAGGACATTATTGATTACCACCTTAAGCCCATGTGTCCTTGAAGTGTCAGGAACGTGGGTATTCATCTTGCTCAACACCAGGCATCTCTATGTGGGGTGGTCACCCTAGGTTCCCTTCATGATTAGCAGACAAAAATAAACATCTCCAGGGTGAGAAAATTCTGATGTCTGGTACTAGAAGCGCCTGTTTCTTTCCACTGCGAAAGAAACCTCTATTGACTTGCTCAGATAAAGCTTTTCTATCTTGCAGGAACTGGCCCAGTGTCACAAGGACAGGAGCTCCCTGGAGCAGTCCTAGCCACAGGGGCGGGGAGGACACTTGCGGCCCAAATTCAGGTCGAAGTTCCATTGCTTGTAAAGACGCGGATACAAGTTTCACACAGGGCATTACATCGACTCTGGGACCAGCCAGGCAAGGCAGACTACAAAGAGATCTGTGGCTGTGAGTCTGTTGTCATCTAATGCTTAGACATAAAGAGGTCTATGATCCTGTGATGGCAAAGGAGGTTCATCTGTGTCATGCAAGTCCAGGCGTGTTTTATACAATGAAGTATTACCATTTTTGATCTCCTAGTTGATGGATTCAGGACATCACGCCTATTAATTACATGTGAAATGCTTACAGATAAAAAAAAAAAATGTTTTTTTGCAAAGTTGATTGACTCCAGTTTCACCCCGTTCTGTACAGAGCTTGCATCTGGACTTGTGCAGCCCTGCTGTGACCAGCTGCTGCTATCTCTATTCAGAGAAAGTGCTTTATTTACGAGAGTCAAAAGTCTAAATCCCTGTCGAATAAATGATCTGACAGGCCAACTAAACAAGGCTTTACAATGTTTTCTGAGAGATGACAGAATGTAACCTCTTAGAACAAAGCTGTGTTAGTCCTTCAGTCTCTTGGCCACCTCAGGTCTATCACAGTCTTGTAAGAGAAGGGGAGAGAAGTGAAGTAAAGGGGACAGGAGGGGAGGAAGAGAGGTTGGCCTTTGGTAATTCCCATTAAATTTATATTTCTTTACTACACTAATGAATTGCATAGACGATCTGAGATTGTTCTGATAAAGTCATTGTATGAAATTCCTGAAGAAAATTGACCCCAAGACTGAGACTTTTTCCCTTTGGGAAATGAGATCAGTTTGTAACATACCTCTTGCACTTTTTGTGTGCAAGTGGCTGGAAAAACAAACAAACAAACAAACCAGTTGTTTTTTTTTTTTAGCTGGCCATTTTGGTTCCATTCAGCCCTAATTTTCAGGTTCATCATGCTCTCTCCACCGTGCTTCCTTTATTTGACTTGGAGTCACAAGTTTGTATCTCTCTTGCAGTAGATCTTGCTCCTTCTTCCACTCCTAATGACTCTGTTGTCATTTTTTCGCCTAATAAAAATAACTACGGCCATTCTTCTATCAATAAAAATAAATAACTAAAAAGAATGAAGACAGGAAATCGCTGAAGTCAAATGATCACAAGAGCCAAGTGTCTCCTGTCTTGCTGAAAGGGAGGGAGGAAGAGTGTTCTTTAATCCAAAGTTTGTGATACTCAGTTTCATTCAAGCTGTGAGGCAGATGTTCCCTGATGAGCAATTAGCAAAAAAATCTGAGGCTTGAAATCATAAATCAGTATTTGCCTCTGATCTACAGGGTTGAGAAATATGTCAGGGCATAGGAGGCTTCAGACATCACCTTAATGAGATCTGCTAGCTAACAGTGAAACTTCTTTGAAGAAGGAGTTTGATCCCAGGGTGTGCTGGAAGCCTCTCGAGCAGGCTCCGTTCCCATCAAGCCAGCACTCCTCAAATGTCTCCAAGCCCTTTTCACAGACCCAGAAAACAGGCTGCTGAAAAGGTCATTCCTTTACCCATGGCAGCATCAAATACACTCATGGCAGGTTTGTCAGATTTTTGTTTAACTTCTTCAGTAAACCTCAAGCGACAGGAGTCTCTAACTCTCTCTAGGCAATCTGTATCAGCCGTATTTGTCATCAGCAAAAATTCCCTGTGAACTGCAGTGTTCCTTCGTGCAATGAACTGAAGCTTATTATTCCTTATTCTGTGTAATTCCAACCCTCTCTTCAATCATTTTTTCTTATGTGTGGCATTGCACAACAAATAGTACAAAGGCTCTTGGGGTTATACCACGCTGAGGACCTAGTGAATGGAAAGAAGGAGTTGAAGACTATAACTAAACTGCAGCATATATTTAAAAACCAGTGCAGAACCTTGGAGGACAGAAAAAAAAGGTTGGGTTACTGCAGAGATGCCATTGAGACATTAGAAAGTGATGGCAGCTGATTGCTTGAAATCAGTGATATAATTTCTATACCTATAGAACTGAACACAGTCCTTCAGGTCGAGTCTCTTGAAAGGGGAGTGGAGTAGAGGGGGAGAATGACCTCACACAACCTACTGGCTACACTTCTCTCAACGCAGCCCAGGAGCTGCATCAATACACAGAATCGTGTATTTGGAAAACAGAGCTGCACGTGTAACAGCTGCCTTCCAAAAACGTGTTCCAAGGACTTGCACAGCTAGAGCTGAATAAATGCATAGCCTGCACTAAGGGACTGGATTTTGAACTGTAACTGGTGGCTCACGTCATCTGGGTCTGCTAGAGACAGGAAAAAACAAGACTCATAGACCAATGTGTCGCCACAGGAGTATTTCCTCATTGTACAGCATAGGATGGGTTCTCAAAGAAGCTCGCTCACCAGACAGCAACTAAGCACAGAAGAAGAAGTCAAATATGCAGCTTTTTAAAAATACACCTCACACCCATTTTCCTTTCTAGGAAAAATAAAATCCAAGGATCAATGCTATGCTGATTTAAAAGTACAACTTCCACTGACTGCAGAGTGCAAATATCGGTATTGAATACTCTACCTCCCTCTCCTCCTTGCATTTCAGACATTGTGCCTCTATGTACCTTTCAAATTTGAATACATATCACCTAAATGGTTGGTCAGAGAAGTAAGGGCCATCTGATCAAGATTTCATCGTGACCCTTGCTGTGTATTTCATCCTTTCTCTTCCTTGCCATTTCACATTCAAAGTCCCCTGGAAGTTATTAAGGACATTCACAGCCATCTGAATGAAGTGTGTGCTCACACTCTAACGTTCAAGATTTCCCCACCCATAAGGAGGGAATAACAGAGAACTAACAGGTTGGAGTCTGGGGGAAGTCTGACATGTCAAATCATCTTCAAGAAACTTCAGTGCATTCAGAAACTGCACTTTTGGGGTCTTTCCCAACTTAAGTGGAAATCAGCGTGAAAAAAAATTACTTTAAATGTATAAGGGCTGCTCTGACAGTAATGCTTCCTATTTTATTCTGTTGGCCCATGACATCAGAGGCAGATGTTGGTGGTTTGGCAGTAGAGAGTGAAAAAAAATTACTTTAAATGTATAAGGGCTGCTCTGACAGTAATGCTTCCTATTTTATTCTGTTGGCCCATGACATCAGAGGCAGATGTTGGTGGTTTGGCAGTAGAGATTGAACCTTCCCACCAATATTCCCTTAAATTTTGTCGCCGTGCGACCTATGGCAGCAGAGGGGCACTCTGACAATACGGTGTCTGACATGGAAGAGCATGTGAGGCAAAGGTAGGTAATGGCATTCCTCCGCGAGGGAAAATTGGACCAACTAACATTCATCGATGCTTGCTGAACATTTATGGAGACCAAACAGTGGGTGTCAGCACAGTGAGGCGGTGGGTGATGACGCCATCACAGTAACTGTGAAACGGTGGGTCACCTCCACTGGTGCAGGTTTTTCTGCGAGCGTGGCTTGAAGGGTCTGGTTCATCACTGGTGAAAATGCACAGCCAGTGGTGGTGACTGTGTCAAAAAATAGTGTTTTGTAGCTGAGGATTTGCTCTATCAAATGGTGTTATTGTGCTCTTTGTAGCTGTTGTGTTTTTCAAAGAAATAAATAGAAGGCATTCCTTTTTGGAGTGACCTACATAAAACATAATTCTGAGATACTGTAGAGTGAGAGATAACATAATATTTCCACTGATACTAGTGTTCCAGCAGATGCAGTAGTAGACTGGACAGAGATCATGAAACTTTAGCATTTTTAAGGGAATAGAATGATTTTCCCATTGAACACCCACAGTGAATTGAATCTGTTGATCTAATTAAGAGATGGAATAAATATTCTGTTCCACATTAGAGTGCAATCATGACGAAGATGTCATTTGTTGCACTTTTTGTTTTGTACTCTCCAGAGAACAATTGATGGGAATGATGAAACAGGTATCAAACAGGAATGAAATTACTGGGCTAAGTTCTGGGTAAAGTCATGGTGCATATTCATATTGCTTAAAAACTTATGTTTGAGACTGGACAGACAATTAAGATAAATTCCACAGCAGAAAACCATTAAAATAAATCTGGGGCAGAACAAGCAGTATATATTTTGGGACACAACACTTCATTACTTTGAACTGTCTTTTATTTGGTTGTCCTCATGCTCCTTACTCCAGTCTGGAGAAACAAGACACAAGTCTTTCACTGAAAGATACCTTCTTCCCAGTAAAGTAAACTGTTCTTTAGGCTCCAGCAACTCTGTGTTCACCTTTTCATTTATTGATGAGGAAAGTACATGGTGACTACCTGAGACGGAGATGTCCTCTTCTTCTGACAGATGTCCTGTCAGATGAAACTCATTCTATTGGTCCTGACTTCCTGCCAAGGACTGACATCTGTTTGGAGGCTCTTTAAAGCCAACGCTACAATTATCAACATTATAATTGTACAAGAGTGAATGTGATTGGAAGAAAGTCTCACAGTCTTCTGGATGAGTGTGTGGTGAAGACAAGGCTATAGGTGAAGAAGCTCCATCAGTTTAATAAAGCCATTCTGTGATGTGGGAGGAATGGTGTAAAAACACTCACGAAAAAAACAACCCACCAACAAAGCTACTTCCCTGTCACCCGCTGAGTCTGTGTAAGGGAAGCCCAGCCCAGCCTTGGTAGCGTAGCTGTGCTGTAATGACAACCAAGACCTATTTGCACATGAAGGAAACATAGCAGAGGATAAAGCTCTGGAGTAGAAGTGGATTATGCTGTTCTATCTTCTACCTCTTTAATGGCTCAAATAGTTTGATATTCTTCGCTCCATGGGCTAAAAAGCAGTTTGATTTTGAAGTATAAAAGCTAGCCTGGGGTTGCTTCCTGTTCCTATATAAGCAGAACGTTATTCCATTGTGTAACATAAATGAATCAAATGAGGCTAGGGAGCAGTGAGGTTCACAGACATGTGGGTGCAACAAGGAATACTAATTCTTGTGGAAGTAGGGACATGGAAAGGAGTTGTGAGCTACCCTGGAGGTCTCCTACATGAGCTCAGCCACATACCATACTTGTACAAATGTTGTCTTTGCAGCACAATCATCTCCTCACACGGTGTGTGTAACTGAATCCCATTCCAATCTGGTTCAATTTCTAAGCAATTGTGCTACTTTAACTGGGTGCAGTTACAAATCCTGGGAAAAGCATTTTGCTTTCTTCAGCCCTTTCCCCCAGAGTACGCCCTACGTTAACATCGGCTCAGATTTGATCCAATTGCCAAGGTGCTGATGATTCCTCCAATCAAATCACGCAGGCACAGTGTGGAGCCAGGATGTATCTCAAGTCACGGCTTGCATGAATTGGTCAGCTTGGTAGTGTAGAGCTCCCATCTGAACTCCTGGCTGGTTTTTTAATCAATCAGATTTAATCTAATCTATTAATTGCAAAACCTTTCACTTGTTTTCACTTGTTTTCACCAGCCTTCACTCTTCCTGACTTCTCTCTCTTCATATCCTTTTCTACTGCCACGTTGCACTTTTTTCCATTTCCCCTTAGCCAGTAACATTTCAGTATTGATTGGGTATTTACTATATCTGCAGAGCGAAACAGAGGACTTAGTGACATATGTATGTATTTTTTTCCCCCTAAATTTCTCCTTTCCATTAGGTTTCTAAAATAACAATGGCACGCAATGCCCATGCTGACTGGTCACCATCCATCAGCATTAAGGTCCCTCTCTTACCTCCATTTCACTTAGACGTTCTGCTGCATTTTATCTTGTCTGCAGACTCATGTTTGTAATATTTCAGTTTGAACTGTGGGAGTTTTTAAACTAAACAATTTATTGTACAGCTCTTATCTGTGAGTCCTCACCTGGTTTCCAAAAAATGCGCAGAACCTGGTAATAGTAAAACATTGCTCCTACATACACGCAGGCCTTCACCTTGGCAAAGGTGAGTCAGTGGACGGAATTAACGGATCTCTAATGCCCCGCTCAGGAGACTATGCTGTTCCTCTGCGCCTATGGATTTTTCAGCATCATATACGTGTGTTTCACTTTTCTTTGTTCTCAATTCAAACAGAATAAAAGAATATTTACATAACTTTCACTGACTTCAACATAATGGCATAGAAGACAAGGGAGAAGGATTCATCCCAGCAAAAAAGTGCTGTCAAACTACAGCTCAATACTACACAGGAGTGCAGAATATTACTAATCTCTTGTAAATATTTTTCTCTTTGGCAAATAAATAAGGTGCTCAAGCCTTGTAACAATGAGCAAACATTCAAGGTAACAGGAGTAAAAGTATCAATGTTACACTGATGCTCAGCATACTGTATTCCAACGTACTGGCTCCGTCTCCAACGTCCTTTTTTCTTGAACTATTCATGCACGAAAATGAAAAGCAGTATTACTGCTTCCATTTTCAGAAGCCCTTTCTAGGATCTTTCTTCTTGCCTGAACTTTAGCAAACCAGCAGTTATGCCTCTAGTCCCTAGCTCTCTGCTAGGCCAGAAGGACATGCGTTTTTGCAAGACTTGTGACATCTGTTAACCTTTTGTGGATGTCTTGTATATGCTAAGGTGTCTCAGAGAGTACTAGACAACTATGTTCAGGCAGCTGAATTAAGCCCCAGAGAGATACTCGGTTGGCCAGACGCAGTTATCTCTCTAGCAAGAGATGAGAAGCTCCCTAAGTTCCAAAGGCTGTGTTGGCAAGAGCTCCCTCACCGATGGCTACCCCACACATGGGCACCTGCACTCAAATATGAGTGTGTGTTTTATTCTGGGAACGGAATTCCCCCTTCTAAAAGCACCCTCCTCATTTACTGTTAATGGATCTTCACATGTATCCAGAAGGTGGTTCATCACATCCAGAGATAGATGTAACATAGATGATATAAATTGCTTTTCTATTGCTAATGGTGAATGAGTCCTACACCACAAGTTTAGGGCCGATGCCTAACTTTTAGACGGCCAGGCTTGGCTGAGTCTGAAATATATTAAAAAAAAATTATCTTAAGTACACGCAAATCATTGGCCATAACAATCATATACTGATATAAGTTCAGGGAAAAACTGAACGAATTCATGGAAGATAAAGTTATCATGGAAGGTAATGCCATTGCAGTTTTTAAATATGTAGAAATATGCAGGGTGTGGAGAAAATGCCTGAACACTGGAAGAGCAGCAGGAGAAAGGACTGCATACTCTTAAGGCATCCTTACGCTTTTCAAAGCATCTACTTTACGTCACTGCTGAAGACTGAGGCAGAAAGTGTTTTGGCCTGCTCCAGCACCACCACCCCTCCATTTTAAGATACAATGGTCTCTGCTTACATTTGGGCCAATTGTTGAAATGTGCTATATTGGCAGTGACGAGAAGCAGAAATTCGCAGGATGTGGCTCGTTTCACTCTGAAGTAGATGTCTCGAATAAGTCAAGTGGATGGTTCTCTCCTGGGTCAGTGCCTCTCTACTTCTTAAAGCATCACAGGGTAAGTAGTTTAGGAGTAAATGTCTATGCCTTAGCTACCTGATGTTAGATCCCGTTCCAATGAGTGTTGAGGCGTATACAGGACTTGTCCATTTGTACATTTGGGAAAAAAAATGAAAAATTAAAATAAAAATGCATGAGCAGTTAATTCTATGCACAAGAAATGCAGAGTACAAGAGGAAACAGTTTCATACTTGCCAAATGGATGTCAGAAGACTGCCAGAAATGTCATACTCACTGGGTTATATCCAGCTTACACAAGCACCATCCTCCCAGCTTACACTTCCTTCACCATCCTTCTTTAACATCCACAGTTCAGGTGCAAACAAACTGAGACATGATCCCTTCTTGTTCTACTTGATCTCCACGGCACCAGTCCAGCTTCTGTTGACAGTTGCTGGTAAATTTGGAGGTACTGAGAAGGGTATTGTTCAGGCCCTAGATGTTGAGGCTTCAGGGAAGAGAAGGACTGTAAACAACCCCTGAGTTTATTTAGTTAATTCAGTTAATTAATCTAGCAACAATCAAACCCACGTATTGATTGTTCTAGGGACTGTAGTTTAGCTACTCATTATACCGAGATACTTGATTTACCGGAGATGCGCAACACCAGCAAGATCCAAAACAAAAGCATGTCTATTTCTTTGTGGAATAATCCCCTTAAATAATGGAATTAAATGAATAAAGCTAAAATTTAGAGGGTCCTATCAGCACCTCTGAGTCCAGCAGTTTGAGTTTGGGGTGAGGGTGAAGGTTTACCACCCTGAGGTCCTCAGTGGGAGGAATATTGTACTCGTATTACAGAGGAGATTTCGTATTATCTGTAATACCGATATTACATACAAAGCAAAATGAAACTAAACCAAAACACGTGTTCAAAGCTAAACGAATCTAAAACAGATTAGCTAGAAGCCACTTGGTTATTAGAGCGTTGCTGTTACAAAGTAAAGCAAAGTTTTGAGAAAGCTGAGGGAAGTGCAAGAAGACCTGACCGCTGCAGGCCCTGCGGCGCTTGCCGTGGGCTGGCATGACCGATGGCCATGTACATCTCCGGGGCTCCAGGGCTACAGACCCTTCCCACTGGCCAATGGCAAGAGACCATTACGTACACTACACTGTCAAGTTGGAAAAGCTTTTTTGACCAGGCTGATGAACGCACATTTTCGCAAGGGGCTTCTGTGCATTGCACTCCTGATGAAAGCATATCCTTATTTCTTTTTTAGAAGGTAAGACATGACTCAGACATTATTCTTTTTCATTGCTTTTTCTGCTCCAGTTTGGTTTTGTTTGTCAAATGTGACTGACAGAACCAAAGAATGTCAGACTTCCCAGTTCTTCCTTCTCTTTTCCAGCCGAACCTGCTGTGTGATCTTGAGCTCATCTTTCTGTACCTTTCTCCTCATCTATAAAATCAGATAGCAATATTTATGACAGGTGTTTCCATGACCTGGAAAAGAAGTTATTTACCACAACATTGCATAGAAATATTCAGTGCTTGTTATATACTCGCAATACTTTGCACAGAAGTGTCTGAGCTCTGCTTATGGAATTTTTAAAACATTGTTTCATATGAAGAACATTTCAGTACGTGCTTGAGCCCAATCCCTTAGAAATAAGATGTGGTCTATTAATTTCTTTATTTCAAGCCCTAAAGGTCATATCATTATCAGAACAGTTTCCTGACTCGTACCACTAAATATATAATCAACATTTGTTTGGTGAAAAGATAAGAACTGGCATCTCATGTAACAGTGGAGGTTGGATATTATTTGATAAATGTGGACACTGAGCATTGATAAAAAGACTAAGAACATTAAGAGGAAAATGTTTTAAGAAATGGGTAAAATAATTTTTTTTTCATTCTTCTTTTGATGTACATTAAATAATCCTTAACTTTGTCTCCATTGGAATAAAGTAGTAAAATAGCCCAGTATTTCAATCGGTCTGGTACCTGGCAAGTCACCCAGTTATTCGTTACATTGTTTTACCTATACTCAATAAATTATACAGCTAATTAAGTTATTGATTTTAGCATTGCTGCCCATCCTTTGTCGCCCTTGGGATTCTGACATGGAAATTTTCTGTTATTTGCGGGGAAGGGGAGAGTGCAGGGCTGTCAGGGATTAACCCCAGCTGTTAACCAAGCCCAGTGTAGCTGCCCACTCCCTCCCTCTGGTGGGATGGGGGAGAGAATCAGAAGAGTAAAAGTGAGAGAACTCACCAGGTGAGATGAAGACACTGCGACAGGTAAAGCAGGAGCTGCGCACTCAAGCAAAGCAACACAGAGATTCACTCACCACTTCCCATGGGCAGGCTGGGCTTCAGCCAGCTCCATGTCAGCTGGCTCCACGTGCAGCTATTACCTGGGAAGACGAACACCATCACTCCAAACATCCTGCCCTCCACCTTCTTCCTTCTTCCACCTATTTTTATAGACTGATCATGACGTCATCTGGTCTGGAGTGTCCCTTTGGTCCCTTGGGGCCAGCTGTCCCAGCTGTGTCCTCTTCCAGCTACTTGTGCACCCCCAGGTTACTCGCTGGTGGGGTGGGGTGAGGAGCAGAAAAGGCCTTGACTCTGTGTAAGCTGCTCAGGGATAACGGAGACATGCCGGTGTTACCAACACTGTTCCCAGCACAAACCAAAACAGCACCAGAGCAGCTGCCGCGAAGACAATTATTTTATCCCAGCCAAAAGGAGTGCTAAGGTAGAAGACGCAGAGAAACAGCGTGTCCAAGGTTTAGTTCAGAAGCAGTTTATGGATGCTGTAAAAGAAAATTGAGTACTGCACTCAATCTGTCCTCTATCTTTTATCTTTAGCTGTTACCTGTTCATTCATTATTTACTCTTAAGGCATTCTGAAAGACATTAGAAATGGAAACAGTAATATTTTCACATATTTCTTTTCATGAGAGAAAAGTGCCATCCTATGCTACACCATTTTCATGGGCAAAACATTTTTGCAGAAAGCAAACACACATTATACGGTTTAAAAAGACCCAGGCTGAAATGATGCCATCTGCATTAGCTCTACTCAGGACACCGGAACAGAATACCTGCTTACCTTAGGAAAAATACAGTTTGTGTCCAGACACAAATATCGGGGACTCCAAGCCCAAAATACTTTCGCAGAACCACAGAATCACCTGGTTGAAGAGACCTTTAAGATCATCGAGTCCAACCGTTCCCCCTGCACTGCCAGGGTCCCTAAACCATGTCCCTCAGCACCACACCCACAAGGCTGTGAAACCCTCCAGGGATGGGGACTCCACCACCTCCCTGGGCAGCCTGTGCCAAGGCTGCACAACCCTCTCTGGAAAGATGTTTTTTCCTGATATCTCACTTAGATCTCCCCTGGAGCAACTTGAGGCCATTTTCTCTCCTCCTGAAAGAAGTGCCAAGCACTAGATAATACTGTTGCAAATGACTTCCTGGAAGGTGGCAAACTCCTTGAGAAATAACAAGTCCCAGGGGGACCAGAACAGCATGCAGACATTGTAGATACATCGCCTTCTGGTGCTCCAGCCATCGGAGCACTGGAAGCATGGTCTCCTGTCCTGAGGGAACCTGGCTTACAGGGCCGAGACTATCCCAGGCACGCTCAGCAGGTGAAACACCCCCAGTTCTTCACTAGAAAGCCTGGAGACTTCTCACCTGTTCAGAATAATTTGTAAGGTTCCAGCATGACTGAAAAGAAACAAGCGTGAGGTGAGCGGGCTGTCCTCTGGCTGCTCCTGACTCACACACAGCCAGCAGACAAGTTTTCAGAAGACTAAATGCGAGGTCAAAGCGGGAATGAAATACATACATAGAGTTTGCATCATAGTATTCAGCCAAGCAACTAAATATAGGATTGTTCTTCAGTAGTCGTAGTTCCATTTGTCGGACTTTGAGGCAAAGCTCGACAAAAAAAGTCTAAGGTTTGATCTTGTGTGTGAGGCCGTGCAAGTAATCAACCCTTCCCTTCAATTAAACCGC
>NW_010419637.1:1603-2707 GCF_000710305.1 Buceros rhinoceros silvestris | reverse complement strand
TGGGAAGCTGGGCAGGAGGAGGATGTCAGTGCTTGGGGTGTTGCCTTTCCTGAAGCCCACTCACCTGAAGTCCCCCCGAAGCTCGGCCCGTGGCCAGCGCCGCCACACACTGCCTGCCAGCGAGTTCCGCTGCCTCAGCCCCGAGGATGCCGTCAGCGTGTTCGAGATCGAGCGAGAAGGTAAGGGGCTGCCCCGGGGAGGTCCTGCCTGGTGGCATCAGCCTGAGATGCCTTGTCCCCTTCCTCCACCAGTCCCTCATTCTCCCTGGGGGCACACCGTGGTGGCAAAACCCCCAGGCACACCCTCATGGGTGATGAGGGAGGGAGCCAACGCCGTGACCTGTGGCCAGGCCACCCCAGGCTCCTTAACGAGGTGGGGGAGGCCATGACTAACGAGTGGGAGAACCCAGCTAACCCAGCTGCCTGCCATGGGGATGGTGGGAGATGATTCTGGAGCAGGACCAGGCTAGTGGGGAGCAGCTCTCCCAAAACAGCCCTGCCGGAGGCGAGCAGACAGGACAAGAGGAAGGTGGGAGGAAGGACTCCATGCTCAGCCTCCTATTGCACAGGGGGACTTGTGGATGCACCCCCGGAAACTTTCCCCCCTCCCTCCACCCCAGGTGCTCCCAGACTCACCAGCCTATTGGTCCCTCCTCTCCAAAGGGCAGGGGCAGCCAGGGAGATGCCAGGAGGGTGGGCTCATCTTAGCCCCCGCTTCTGTGGCCCCGGAATCAGCCACAAGAGTGGGGAGCTGGTCATGGGGGAGCTGCCTCTGGGGGAGCAGAGGTGCTCCCTGGAGCCGTCCAAGTCCCTCAGCGCTCCTTTAGACCAAATAGGTGGCAGGACACGTGCCATCTCTCCTCATGACATCCCTTCTTCACCACTTTCATCAGCGCTGGGAGGTTTTGTGGGTCTGGGTGTCCTCGCCCCCTTCGCTGCACTCACCACCATCCCCCTGCAGCCTTTATCTCTGTCTCGGGGGACTGTCCCCTCCACCTGGACGAGATCCGCCACTTTCTGAACCTGTGCCCGGAGCTCTCGCTTGGCTGGTTTGAGGAAGGCCGGCTCGTGGCGTTCATCATCGGCTCCCTCTGGGACCAGGAGA
>NW_010419637.1:1147-1467 GCF_000710305.1 Buceros rhinoceros silvestris | reverse complement strand
CCAGTTCTTCCCAGCTTGCTCACCGGGGGAGGCACTGCTGGAGCCTGGGGATGGGGAGGAGCAACCCGGGGCCCCACGGCTACTCACCAAGTCTCCTCCAAAGATTAACCGCTACAGGGCTGCTCTGGTGGAAATGAACTTCCTAATTAATTAATTGTACTTATGCTGTGAGAAAATATGCCAAGTCATTCTCCTCAACACCCCTTTTAAAATTAAAAAGCCTCCAAGGAGAATGGGGGGCGGTGAAGGGGGAGGGCACCAGGACCCTTCTCCCTTTGGGGAGGATGCGGACCCTGGTTCACTGGGATGGGACCGCCTGG
>NW_010419637.1:0-954 GCF_000710305.1 Buceros rhinoceros silvestris | reverse complement strand
CACAAAGCCCCCAGGGCCGGGCCGTGCACATCCACGTCCTGGCCGTGCACCGCCCCTTCCGGCAGCAGGGCAAGGGCTCCATCCTCATGTGGCGGTACCTGCAGTACCTGCGGTGCCTGCCCTTCGCCCGCCGCGCCCTGCTCATGTGCGAAGACTTCCTCGTGCCCTTCTACCAGAAGTGCGGTTTCAAGGCGCTGGGTCCCTGCGAGGTGACGGTGGGGGAGCTGGCCTTCATCGAGATGCAGCATCCCGTGCGGGGACATGCCTGCATGCGCAGGAACAGCGGCTGCTGAGCGCCCTCGGAGCCGGCCCTGCTGAGGAGGGGACTGGAGGGGGGTGGAATAAGAGGCTCTGACCCCTCTCTGTCCCTGCCATGGCTGTACATCTTCCCTGGCTGGCCCTGGCTACAGCTCCCTCTGCCACATCTGCCTTCCAGCCAGGAGCTCAGCCCAGTCCCAGCCCAGCCCCGCAGGGCTGGGGACAGAAATCCCCTGCCTGGTCCCGCTGGAAGCACCGACCCCACCCCGGCCTCGGCTTTAGCTGGGGCTGTGCCCAAACTGGGGTGGGCTGCAGGGCATGAGCCCCCCGAGGAGGGCAGGCACCCGCCCCAGCCCCGCAGGGCTGGGGACAGAAATCCCCTGCCTGGTCCCGCTGGAAGCACCGACCCCACCCCGGCCTCGGCTTTAGCTGGGGCTGTGCCCAAACTGGGGTGGGCTGCAGGGCATGAGCCCCCCGAGGAGGGCAGGCATGGCCCAGGAGGAGCCGGGGGGGCTCCGTTGATTTCAGGCCACTCACAGCCACGTTTTGCTGACACCCAGCAGAGCCCGTAGGTGCGGGTGTCCCCAGCCCTGCACTCCCTGCCACCCGCGCCACCAGCACGAGTGAAGCCCACCATGGCCAAGCCCTCCCTGAGCAGCCTCCCCCCTGCCCAGAGCAGCTTTCCAGAGCCCTTGG
>NW_010419636.1:0-2588 GCF_000710305.1 Buceros rhinoceros silvestris | reverse complement strand
CGGCACAGCGTCGCTCCTTGGTTCTCCGTCTACGACTGTCACACCTTGGGATGCTTTCGGGGCTCTTCACCCCCACGTCTGATCTTTAGTGGTTTGGGTTTGTGGGTTTGTTTGGTTTTTTTTTAATTACTTTTTCCTGCTTGCTTAACATCTCTGCATCAGCTGGAAATACTGTGTTGACAGAGAGCCCTGGACAAACTCTAGCAATCCACGTCCATTTCTGGCAGTGGGCAGGCAGACGGGTACGGCTGCACCAGTTCTGGTCTAGAGTCGCCTTCTGCAGTGCCTTCCTGAGCGACAGGCTCAGAGCAGGCAGAGGGTCTTCAGCCTGAGCACGGATGGCAGGATTTGGCTTTGAACTATTTCTGTTACACAGACAACAATGATTATTGTCTGCTGGCAGACCCGTTCCTCGTAGAGCTTAGCGTCAGCCTTACACATACTTCCAATGTAGTAAACAGCAGAGGGGAGGAGGGAGCACAGATCCACTCTCCGCCATCTCTTTTGGGACACCTTTTACCCACCGCCAGCCCAGTCACCACACGTTCCTTGTCCCCAGAGTTTGAACACAGCCTTTAGTCGGCCTGGTCGTATTCCTGCTCTAGGAGGGCTGCACAATCTCCTCCCTAGGCCCTGTGGAAGGAGGGGAAGGTCAGAGGGGCTGTTGGTTAAATACACATAACAGCAGTGACATCACCTCCCCTGTGTGTACGACGCCGTTTCTGATCGAAGGGCCTTGCAAAGGCAGCAGAGCATTTGCACTCAGGACAGGAGGGTTTTGCTCTGCACCAGGGTAAGACCGAAGCAGAGCCTCACACCCTGCATGGTTTAGCTATAGCTGTACGTGTGCTTCTACTCACATACATGCTCACGGCGAAAAAGCAACGTAACTCTACCAGAGCACATCGCACACTCACAGCCTCCAGCTCTTGATCTCAGAGGGCATGACGGGTATGGGATTGCCACCACTGCCCCCAGCCATGGCCCTGGTCCCCGTCTGCTGCTCATCTGCCTTTCCAGTGGCGAAATTATTACTGGGTCCTGAGAACATGCAAAGAGCAGTAAAACAAATGTAGACACACAAGATGTAGCAGGATTTTTTCTGCTGAGTCGCAAGGGGCTTCAGTCAGACAAACCCCAAATCAATGCCTGGTACTAACTACAAGGGAGAAGACTACGCTGGAGGAGCAACCACCTACCGAGACCTGCAAAGATGACAGCATGTGCATGTTCATGTGAACATCGATGTCTGGTTCGCATAACGGGACTATCAATGCAGTTATTTCTGCATGCTACGGTGCGTGTTCACGTGCAGATCAAGCCTGGGTGTCTGAGTGCGGGGGAGCTGCGGGGCCGTGTAGCTTGAATAGCTTCTGGCATCCATGTGAGAGCGAGACCAAGATGCTGCGTGGGGTGGACTGTGCGAGTTTGGCAGTGTGTGTTTTGTGTGCTTAGCGTGTACATGCATGCGAGGGAGACCACGACTGCTTGTCTGTGTGGTGTGTGGGAGGGAGACAGCCCAGATTTGTCTGTCTGTCGCTCCCGAGCAGAGCTGATCAATCTTTTTCCTTTATAAGGAATTTAAAGGGGGGAAAAAAAATCCTTTCATATTTCTTACACCAAAGCCTCATCTCCTCTTCACTCACTAACTCCTCCTCTCAGCATCACCCAAATACTTCCCTACAACTCTTGGGAAAGCAGCTTTACTGCCATTAACAGATTATTATTATGCACCCAGATGAGCAGCCAGAGTAAAGCATGAAGGACCCTTCTGTCCTACCTAGTGCAGATGTCAATCACAAGGCTAAATTCATAGATTAAGGCTGCCAGCATTTCATCTGCTCCTCGTTTCTCTCCAGGAAGAGAAGACTGCATCCAAGAAGTGACACCCTCTCCCCTTCCCCACTCTCAAGTAAAAGCACGGAGGGACCCTCCAAAGCCAAAACACACACTCGCACATACAGCCCCCTCCCCTCCTCGGATCGTTGCTGGGTCTCTAGACCCAGGCTGTGCTGGACCTCGGGGATGATGTAATCGTGTGGAGATGCCCTCTGTCCCCCTAATCCCCATGGACTGGAAAAGGCAAAGTTCTGCACCTCACCAGCCTCGCAAGCAGCTCCAAGAGCTGAGCCGAGGAAAACCAATCTCCTGCGCTGTGGGATGCAGCTCCCCCCAACGCCATCGCTGCCCACCCCCACTCCCCTCCTCTGCCGCTGTCTCCCAATCCCCACTAGAAGTAGAGCCCGGTGTGGGATTCGAGGTGACAGACTTTCCTTTTCCTCCGCTTGTCACTTGCGAGAACGGAGCAGTGGATTAAGTGGAGGTGACACCATCTCCCTGGGGACAGTCCGTCCCTGTCCCCCCACCCCCGGGATGTGCCGATACTCCGGAATACAGATGGAGCCTGGCTACCTCCCACCCCTGCCTCGCCGAGTCGAGGGCCGAACCCCTATTACCGGACATCCTCCAGGGGCTGCATCTTGCCCCAGTAGGAACCAGTGCTCCCAGTCTTTCCAGCCTTCTCAGTACCAGCGAATCCCGGCCTCACGCTCACCGCACACACACAAGCAATCGCTAACCGGGCTGCA
>NW_010419635.1:28524-29536 GCF_000710305.1 Buceros rhinoceros silvestris | reverse complement strand
AATATATTTGCTATTCCTTTTTAAAAAAATTTTGTCTCTCGCCATGAACATTGCAGCCAGGATGTCTATGTCTTGCTGAGAAATCCAGCATGAAGGCTCCTTCTCCGCTGTTCCCCAGGTGTGAATACAGGTGCCAGCTTCCATGAACACGTTGGTCAAGATTCCTGTATGAGGCAGACAGAAACGACCGGTCACAGGGTGTGATTTCTTGGGCTATAAGAGGGCTCCTCTTTGTATAAGGGCATTGGACAGTAAATTTGGGGCCACAGTTTGCACTTAGTTACCAGGACCTCTGGTAAGGAGCAAGAAACTTTCCATTCACTGGGCTGGTGGTGGTGGACGGGGGAGCGAGCGGGGAGTCACGGCTCCCTTACTTCAAGCCGCTCAGTTAAAATTAGGCGGCTCCCTAAGTGCTGCAGAAGTGCCTGGGCTTGCTGGTCTGTACTGTGTGATAGAGGGTAAGATTCGGCACATGCAAGAGCCTCTTCTGACTGCTCAACGGATCTGGTTGCTTTTCCAAGCTTAAAAGCTGCCAATCAAAAACCTTCACATGATAAAGAGACACAAAACCCCATTTCCAAAGAGGCCTCTCGAAATGCACCTGCAGTCTGCTGGTGACAGAGCTCCTCATACATTTTTCAGCAGTGAAACTGCCTTCAGAAGCTTCCCCTCTCCGTTCCACTATGCTCCTCTGCCTCTCAGCTGCTCTGACCCAGAGGCAGGTTGAAGAGCTGCAGCAGCCCAGCTGATGGAGGAGTGATTGGGTTAAGAGTAGGGCAGGACTCCTCCAGCCAGCTTGGTCCTGAAGAAAAATATCTGGGGCTGTGACTGCACTGAAGCACCTGCAGAGAGGTGCAAACCTTGTGTGCTGCTGCCTGCAGCTGCATGTGTGTAAAAAGACAACCCGGGGATCTGAAGGGAACTAAAGGAACCTCTTTTTCTGCAAAGAGTGGTCGGATACTTTGGACTGGCTTTGCAGAACCTGTAGCCAAGTTTCTCAGCCCATCCACAA
>NW_010419635.1:26477-28432 GCF_000710305.1 Buceros rhinoceros silvestris | reverse complement strand
TCTTTCCCTCCCTGCCCCCAGGGGACAAGCAGATCCTTTCTTCTTTATATGCAAATGACTGTGGCCCCTCTGTTGACCAGGACAGCAAGGTGACATCTGCAGAATTGCTTTTGGTGGCATGGCACTGGCTTTCTAACCACAGCCAGGGGGCCTGGAGCCACCATCACGCTGGAACTGCTGGCTGAGAGCTGCCGCTCTAAGTGCCGAGGAGCAGCAACACCTACCAGCACCTGCAGCTGACCGGGATCAGAGACACTCGCCCAGTCCCCACAGGTGTTCCCTTCCAGAGCAGGTATCAATCACGCCCGCTGCTTCACCTACCTGAGGCTTCTTGTCCCTTTCCTCTGGAGAAGGTTCTGTTTCTCTGTACACCACAGCTTTGGTTACCAGCATGTCAGGATGCTGTAGTTTTGCCTCTTTGATTGCTAAAGCCAGTGCCTAGAAACCGGGATGAAAGAATTTACGTCACTTCCCTGAAATGTGGATTGTTGCTCTCAGCCAGATGGAACCAGCAGACAGAAAGTGGCTGGAGCTGAGTGGGATTCCAGAAGGACATGGATGCAGAGGTTTAAACCTGAACCTATAGTGGCCTGGCAGAAAGGCTGCAGCCCATCACTGGATCAGGAGCTTGTACGCCACTGGGATGCCTCGTGCACTGCCTTTCTCTTGCTGGTTTTCTCTGTAGAGATGTGCTATGTCCCAGGCTCCCTACTGGAACCCAGGCAAAGGAACAGCAGCAATTCTCTCTGCAGCAAAACCCCAGAAAAATCTACAGTAATAATCTAATTAAATTTATCATTATAATTCTAAAAAACCTAAATGTTACTTTAGAGCCTTTAAAATACTTTAGCTCTGTAATTTTTCTTCCTAAGGAACAAATCCCAAGGGGTTAGGCCACAGGAAAATGACCCCATGGCCCTAGGGATTTGTGTCAATCTCTGTTATTTCGTCATAAAAGTTTGTCACTTTTTGTTCCTCTATTACCACAGGGACAGACTCAAAACACCATCCCTCCCTCGGAGTAAATCAGCCTGCAGTGAGCCTGTGCTGGAAAGAGAGGGAGAACCTGGCACACTTCAGCGTATTTGAACAGAGAAAGGGCAACTGGAAACATGTTTTAAGAAAATAAAGGGTGATCCCTTCTTTGGGATGTAGCCTTTACCACTGCTCCACTGCTGCAGCAGGGGCTGATGGGAGCTGGCCTGTGGCTTCACGTGGGTGCCACTGCACCCCATGGGGACCTGCACTGCTGGACAGAGCTGGTGTGTTTGGTGCCTCAGGGGTCCATTTTTGGAGAGAAGGAGTAAACAGGTGTAAGGCAGAACCTGAAGCTTGCGATGCTGCAGCCAGGGGCAGCCAGAGCTGAGCAAAGCCTGGGCACCCTGCTCCTACCTGGTCCTGGTCCACGTCTTCGTCTCCTGTGATAATGATGCGTTTCTCTATTCGGGTCTCAGAAAACCCTCCTTTCACAGTCTGCACAAGAAGAAGGAAAGCGCTTACCCACAGCCACCCGACAAGTCAGCTCCACGGGAGGACGGACAACGTCAGCATCCCTTAGGAACTCTCCCTGTAATTTAGTGTATTTTCCATTACCCTCGACCCGGTACATGGTTAGAACCGGCATGATGCAGCTGGCCACGGGCGGGGAGGAAAGGTAAAGGGCCGAGTAGCAGGTACCAAGCAACCCTCCTTCCTGCTCAGGTCCCTCATGAGCTTCTGCTTTAATTTATGTGCGCTTGATTTGGGAATGAAATGGCCATGGAGGGGGTCCTCTGATGCTGCCTCTTCTCCTTCCTTTCCTACCATCAATCCCTCTTGCCTGTGCCACTCCAGCTCTAATAGACCCAATACGACCCACCCTAACGTGGCTCCCACAGCTGATGCAAGGTGACACGAGCCTGCAGCACTGGTGCTGAGGGCTTTTTGGACATGTCGCCTGCTTCTAGGTACATCTG
>NW_010419635.1:12481-26443 GCF_000710305.1 Buceros rhinoceros silvestris | reverse complement strand
AGCCTCCAGCACTGGTGCTGAGGGCTTTTTGGACATGTCGCCTGGTTCTAGGTACATCTGGGAACGCTCACCCCAGCTGCATGGGCAGGGACTTTCATGCCCGCTGCTGGCAGCCTAATTTAGAGCTCGAGGTGGTCAGCAATACTGCGCACTGCTCTTCCTTCTCGCCTCAACAACTCCCTGCCCTCCCCAATGAGTAAGGTGGCACAGCATGTGTTCAGTGCCCGTGGGTGGTGACAAACATCCAAACCCCAGCTGTCCTGGCCCGCAGTCCCCTGTGGTCACCCCTGGCTGGATAGGACAAGCAGCGCAGCAGGGATGAACTCAGAACAGGGCGCTCAGCGGGGCATGGGATGCTGTGCTGGCTTGGCATCCCCCATGGGACAGGATACGCTTTTTTGGCTTGTAAGGAGGAGAGGGGCATTTTCTGCTGTACCAACCATGATACAAATCCACCCATCCTTGAACTCCAGTGGCTTCCATCAGGAATCCCCCAGCTTCCCCCTTTGGAGCTGCTCTTACCTTGGTAACGTGGGTAGTGGTGGAAGTGGAGAGGGTTTCTGCAGTGGCACTGAATATGCTGGTGAGCACTTCCTTCCCAGCAGAGCCGCTGCTGATCTGCAGGACAGACAACAGCGGCATCAGTGGGGCCACCACGAGGGAGCCCCCAGCGTTGGCTCCCGAAGAGCTGGGACCTTCCCACTGGGATGCACCTACTCAGCCAAGCACAGGAGGGGAGAGAGTGGCAAGGGAAAAAAAGACACTGACTGCACCGTGCTTCCAACTGGACCTAGGTGTTTTGGGGGGCCAGGGAGAGGTTTCTACAGCTACATCAAGCCCAGAGCTGCAGAAAAGGCTTCTAGAGTGGGGAGATTACTTCCTGGCTGCATTCCACTCTTCCCCATCCATCCTGAGGGCCACCCTAAGTGCAGAGGTTTCAGGCTCCCTCTAGCTTTGTCCATCCCACTTTGCAGGGCAAGAGCTGGGAAGGCTGCGCTGAAGCCCCAGCCACAGAGCGCTGGGTACACCCTCTCTGCTGCACAAAGGGACAAGCCTGGGGCAGCACACGGCACCTGGCCAGGCCGGGCTCCACCAGCATGAGGCAACCGAAAAGGAATACACTACACAGCAAGGACTGCTGCTGGGCAGGGTTGCTGATGGCTGTCACCTCCACTGGGAGCCAGGAGACTTTGTGTGTGGCCTTAGGTGGCCAGGCAGAATCCCCAGGGCTAAAGAGACTTCACCACGGACTGGGCTATTTTTCAGGAATTATCCTGCCCCAGCAGATGCTCCTGGTGCAGATCTGGCACAGGAGAAAGGCCACAGGCAGGGGGTCCCCTTGCCATCTCGCTCCCCAACCTTCTGAGCATCCTTCTGTTCTTCCCAGTACCAACATACCAACCAAGGGTGCCAGTGCTGGGAAACCCAGCCCACCCCCTGCCCCCTAATCCCTCCTTCCCCACCACTTGGCCTGGTGGGGATGCCATGTCCCCCACCTCACCGGTGAGAGGGAGCGAAGGTCTGTCACAGGAACGGCCCCTTTCCCAGCCTTGGTGCTGTGATCCTGAAAGAAGAGCAGAGGGGTGCGTTGACTCGGATGTAATGTGGGGGCAAACACGTTATACCACCCTCCACAGACACCCCCCGTGGGGCAGAGACCCCCCAGCACAGCTGGCCCCAGCTGCCCTCATCAGAGCAGAGGGACCACGGGGGACAGTGGCTTCCCCACCTCTGGAGAGGCCAGCCCTGCTTACTGAGGTTGCTGTCTCTGCAGTGCCAGCATGATCAGTGGCTGTGGCGTCCCTGCTGCCCACGGTGCCTCCTTCCACCTGCCAGGGCAAAGAAAATCTGGTGAGCCTGGAGGTGCCAGGGAGGTGACGATGATCTGGCTGTCCTTGCTGCCAGAGGAAGCCAGGGAAGGCCATGAGGCCACGGACATGTGCTGTGCAGCACACATGGTAGCCGTCACCCTCTGGTGACATCCCCATGTGCCAGTGCTGCCCAGTGACATGGCAGATGGGGCCAGAAACACATCCAGAATATCTCTGTGTGGGCTTTGACGTTTTGGGGACTCCAAGGATGAGCAGAGTCCGCCAACTGCCCCACTCAGCCACCAGCCCTCCCAGCGCTGTTGCTGGGACATGTTTTCCTGGCCTGAGGCTTGGCAGAGCTATCAGGGAGCAGGGCGACAGGAAGACAGAGCCATGTCACCTGGGCTGTGTCTGTGGTGCCGACCTGGGGGGAAGCAGAGTCGTCTGCTTCAGGCTCCTTCGTGCCCAGCCCTGGGCCAGTGGACACAGCATCCGTTTTCAGGGCAGGTGACTGCAGAAGAAACACAGCAAGTCAGTCACGATGGGGCACAGTGCTAACAGCCCTGTGTGCTCCTTGTGCACCAGCCCCCACGAGCAGAGCATCCCTCTCCCACTCCTCTGCAAGAGCCACACATGTATGATGTCCTGCAAATGTCACGCTGAGCCCTGCCTGGGCAAAGAGCCAGGACAGTTGGCCACTATCCAAAGCGCCCTGTGTGACTGACATAACCAAATCAGACCTGATGCTCTGTCCCTGGAGTTTTGAGCAATTTTTTGGAGAGATTTATAGACACCACAGGTTAGGTCAAACTTGTCTTCAAAAGTGGTGGGTGAGACCCACCAAATCCATTTCACTCTGGCACACAGAATGTGTTCTGCTTCCTGCAACTGTGGTTACACCTGGGGTGTCAGAACCTTGGGAGAGTGGAGACTGTTTTTTCCAGCACTCCCCCGCTACAGGAAACTAGAGCTGCCAAGGGCTCCTGCACAGGGGATGCTCAGCCAGTGCTCAGCATTCCTGAGTCAACGGCCTCCCATGGGGCACCGTGGAGCCGATCACCTGTGCCCATGGCCCTGCTGTGACCCTGCAGCCCATGGCAGTGGATGCATCTCACAAGAGTTTCCAGGCTGGCTCAGAGAAAGCAGCATTTTCCGCAGCATTTTCCCGGCTCCAGGTCCGGACTCACCCCAGCAGCTCCTGTTAGCAGAAGGCCCTGGCCCAGCGCAGAGGCAAGGCTGCATTTTGTCTGAGCTGGGGCTGGCTCTACCATCCTCTCCCTGTGGTGTACGCTCAACTTCCACTCACATGCTACAGGCATTTCTCTTAGCACCGTTCTAATCGCTCCTGTCATAGGAGTGACCCTCCACAAGCTTTGGAGGCGCTCCCACAAGCTGTAAGTCCCTCCCAGCCCTGGCATGACCAGAGAGGTTATTTGGCAGCACATTTCTCTTCACTACACAATCTGATCACTGACTTCATGCAAAACACAAGGACAGAGCTGTTGGTTAGTGACACATGCCCTTCCCAGCTGCTGACATGCTGTAGTGGTGTGAGGGACAGGGTGGGCAGCCAAACACAGGGGATTAAGAGATGACAGTGACTTCTCCTGGTTAGCAGAGGCACAAAACACATGACGGAGCCATGCAACACAGATGACCATGTGCATGACAGCAGAAGAGCTACACTGGACAGGAACCTGGGGATGTCTGAAAGCTAGCATGCTCTTCAAACCAACGTGGGAATGCACACCAGCAAGGCAATACCAGGCAGCAGGACAAGTAGGATGGAGGTGTAACGGCACTGAGACAGTCTTGGTGAATGGTGTCCCCGTGTACCTCTAGCCGGGAGACGTCTGGGCTGGGCTGAGAGACCTTCTCCCCGCCTTTGACATTCTCTTCCAGTCCGGAGACTACTTTGTCAGTGTGCTGGAAGGAAACCAGGCCATCGTCTTCTGGTTCACTCTTGTTCTTGTCCAGCTCGGGCAGGCTCCGGGAGATGTCCTCAAAGGCTGTGCTGTGGAAGTCTCCGATCACTGTGAAGTCCACCTCTGCTTCCAGGCTGGAGGTTGAACTGACTGTGATGCTGGAGCACTTGCGCTCGATGGCCAGGTGGTTATCCTTCAGAAAGACCGAGTCCTTCTCCTGGTCCTGCTCCTCATCGCCGGTGTCACTCTCGGGAGCCCTGTGCCGAGGTGGCTTAGCCTTCTCCTCAGCGCCCTCCCTCAAGCCTGCTCTCTGAATGAGACACAATGGTGGAAAGAGATGGAGACAGTGAGCACCACATGGTGTGGCAGCGCTGGCGGTGGCGACAGGGGAGAGGGGAGGAGGAGGAGGAGGAGAAAGAAGTCTGTAGCAAACATCACAGAGTAGAGTCAAACACAACTCAAGCATGGAGACTGAAACCTTTCTGACAGCAGCGACTTTGCAGGAGTGGGGTGGGGCGAGAAGGGTTATTCAATCCGATTTTGCCAAAAGTCTGTTGGTAATTAGTCACCTCCAAAAAGGGTCAGTCACACCAAAAAGCTGGGCCAGCTTGGAGGTACATCAGTGCACCCGGGGTGGAAGCAGATGTATGCAAAACAATGGGTCTGTAAGGGACATTCAGAAACAGCTCAGACGCCAGTGCTATCATATGTCAGTAAGGTTGGGTACTCAAAAAAAAATAAACACAAACCAAGGGAAAGAAAGAGAGAAGTGTTTGAAAGGAAAGGGCCCATCAGCCACGCGCGGTGAAGGAGAAGCGAAGGAGTGTGCCAATTCCACTGAGCATCTGCGTGGGCCCGGTGGAGTGTGACCCCGGGGGAAGAGGACCAGGCCCCCAGGATTGCCCACCAGCCCTGCACACCAGGGCAGCTGCTTGCGCCGGGGGCGGGGTCTGCCCCACCAACCTTCAGAGGCCTCACACACCTGGGAGTGAGTCTCCAGGATGACCTAGTTGAGCCTTTGTTCAGTGTAATTGACAGCACAACCAGAGCCAGGGGGTGACCTCCCTCCATGAGCTCCTCCAAAACTGGACATACCTCTCAACTCCATCAGAGGGTACATTTCCCCTCGCTATGCTTTGCCATGAAATCATGGAAAATCTAGACCCGTGCTGGACTTTGAATGTCGCTCGAGGCAGTTCTCCCTTAGGAGCAGCTCTAAGCCCACTGATGCCAAAGGAAACCCACCTCCTGGACTCTGCTCCGAGTGTTTGCAGCCAGAGCCATCCTCGCCATGGGCCAGGCTGTGCCAGCACAGCCTTCCCTTGACACTGCCGGAGGTTGAGAGGTATGAGGAACAGACATCCGAGGTTGTGCAGCCAGAGCCATCCTCGCCATGGGCCAGGCTGTGCCAGCACAGCCTTCCCTTGACACTGCCGGAGGTTGAGAGGTATGAGGAACAGACAAAGTCCAGAGGAACACACCTGCACACACAGGTGGTTGTGTGTGTGTGTGTATAAAGCAATACATAACAGCTCTGCGACTGGGAGAGGAGCCGAAGCACACAGCCCTCAGCTGGGTACGGTGAGCTTTCATACTACGGTAAGAAGCGGTTAGGAAAACAGCACTGAGACCTGGAAGACCACTGGAACAGCAGTCTTTAAATTCTCTTCTTTCGGGCTGGATTTTACTGACGGGTCAGATAAATCCTTTTCTTCCCCACTTGGTTCCTGAGATTTGCTCTGGATTAGAGAAAATGGTTAGTTGTAAGGAAATGAACGCTGCAGGAGCTGATCTAGTGCTTACAAGAGCGAAGAAAGCTATTTCATCACCCAGCCACCAGCTTGCCGAAGACAGGGGAGGGTGGTGAGGCCGGCGAGCTAAGCAAGAAGGGATATCAACATAAGGTATGCAAGGGTGAAGCTGGAAGCGTGGGCACGCTGCTGCTAGGGGCGTGTGTGTCCGTGACGGAGTTGCAGCTCCTTCAGGAACCCCCCATCTCCCTTTCTTGCTCCTGGACATGAAGCTTGGGTGCCTGTTCTTGGGTTTAGCAAGTGACATTCTCCAGGGAGCCAAAGTGTCGGGGCGGGGAGAGTCACAAAACAGAAGCTGATGAACCAGCTGGCCAGCGGGTCTGCATTCAGCAAAGAAGCCTGACCACACACACATACATGTAAGGACAGGGTATGCAAAGCGACTGCCGTCAGTCAATGGATGTGGGACGAGCCACTGAACATGGGAATAAAGAGCCACACAACATGCGCATGAACTTTCCGTCCGGACAGTTCATTGGAAGAGTTACCACAGCTTCTGCCAGCGTGAGTTCGCAGCCAGAGTCAGGGGAGGCCAGGTCAGCACTGTCTTCTCCTTCACGCTCCAGGCCAACAGAAACAGCTTCCTTCAGAGCAAGAGGCTGGGAGTTGTCTCGTGAACCAGCCCACTGCCCGAGGGCCACAGAGCCCACGCTGGACGCAGGTCCCAGCAGGGTGACCGGCACTGCTGGTGGCGAGACAAGGCTGGTGTTCAAAAGCACGTCCTGTGCCAGCCTTGTCTTCCCCATTGCTTTTGATGATGTCTCAGCTTCAGGCACGTGCTTTCGTCCCTCCTGGGCTACTCTTCGCTCCACTTCGCTCTGTTCGAACATCTTAATCTTAGAGGACACTGAGGTTTTCCTGTAGCTCTCACTGTCCTGCCAGCTGCCTGGGGCCACAGTGACATCTCCATGCTCCTGGGACACAGCTCCTGTCCTCCCAGACACACGGATCAGTGACCCAGACTCTATTTGATGTGTCCCGCTGCCTGCTTGCAACTCTCCCTGGCCTTTATAGGCCAAGGTAGAGAGCTGGTACATCTTGCTTCCTTGACACAATTCTGCTGCAGAGGAGGAGGAATGCAGGACATCAGCAGCTGCTTTGGCAGGAGACTTATCCTGTGGGAGCTGCCCCAGAGCCAGGTCACTGTCCCGGGTGGTTTCTCCTACTGTAGGGCTCCTGCCTTGCAGATCTCGTCCCGCATTAAACTCCAGGTCCCAGAGTGGCTCTCGTGCTTTGGGACCTGCCGTGTGGAGCAGCCCTCCAGCCACAGGACCCTCGTGGGGTAGGTCTCTTATTAAGGCCTCTGTTTGTTGTTCCCGTTCTTCTGCCTTGGGAGGCAGCTCTGCCGTGAAAGGGCTTTTGTCCTGGGACAGTTCTTCCATCCCACAGCCTTCATCTCTGGCCAGCTTCCCTGATGTGGGCCCTATGTTCTGTGAGAGCTCTTTTATCATGGGCTTCTCCTCTTGGAGTGGCTCTTGTGTGGCAGGGTCTTTGCTCTGGAATGTCATCGCTGTGACAGAGTTCACGTGCTGGGTCACCTCCCCTGTGGCCGGGTCTCTGACCTGGATCAGCTCTGCTGCAGTGTCTGTGTTTTGGGGTGGTCCTCCTGCAACAAGACTTGTACCTTGGTGTGATTTCCTTGGAGCAAAGCCCATGTCCTGGGGTTGTTCTTCAGATTCAGGATGGGTGCCCCTGGGTATTACCTGTGCTACGGGGCTCACCTCCTTGGGCACTCCTTTGCCTGCTACAAGGCTTGTCTCCTTGTGCGCCACCTCTGCTGAGAGGTTCCCACGCTGGGGCATGCCCACATCTCTCCCAGGGCTGCTGCCTCGGGACGGGTCTCTGCCCTCGGTGCCTGGGTCTAACCCTGCAGGGCCAGGGCTGGATCGCTGCAGGAAGGGCGTGGGGACAGGACTGCTGGACTTATCTCCCTCTGACCCTGCGGCGCTGTGAGGGTGACCCTGCTCAGACGCAGCTGGTGGAGGCGCCTTGCTCTCTATCTCTTCCATCTGAAGAACCACTTGGGCACTTTCCTCTTTGTCGCCATCTGCTCCAGTCCTTCCTGAGAGCCCCTCCACAGCTGTGCAGATGTCCGGGCTCTGTACTGGGCTGTCTCTGTGCTCTTCAGCCCCATGGCCAACCCCTGCCAGGCCACACGGCCTTAAGCCTCCCACTGGGCTTTGCAGATCCATCTCCTCTGGTCCCATCTCTTGGGAACATGGTAGGGTTTCATCTCCCTCAGGTGCTTCACAGCCTGTCAACCCAGCAGATGCTTTCTCTTGCTGTAGGGGCAGCCCTTCCTCCTGCCCCGAGGTGGGACGTCCTGCCAGGCCAGTCCCATCACAGCCTGTCCTGGGCTGCTCCGCTGCTACAGCAGGTTTTCCAGACACTGTCCTGTGTTGCTGATTTGTTGAGGAAGAGGGTTGGAACCCTTCTGCCACAGGTGCCACATGCCTGGATCCCTCCCCAGATGTGTTCACAGCGGCTTCTGGTGTAACCTCCAAGTCAAGCCGTCCACCATTCTCCAGGAGCAGGTGTGATTTACTGTCCTTCTCTCCCTCTGGATCTCCTAAGTAGATGATCCTCTGGGTTGCAGAAGTCTCCGAGCTGTCATCACTAGCCTTCACTTTAATTTTAATGATCTCTGTGGCTGCGGCTTGCACCCCGGCCTCCTGCTTCCTGGAGGCTGTGGAAGCACGCTCCTTGGAGACCAGCTCGCTTTCTCCACGGGGAGGCTCTGGCCCCAAAATCTTGGCCCTTTGCCTCCCTTGAGGCTGCTGACATGGGTTGGGCAGACCTGGCTCACTGGTTGTTGCCTCCTCACCCTGCTCCCGAGGGTCCTCCTCTGCGCTCTCAGCTGGCAGGTGCTCTGCCTCCTGGCTGGGTTCCCCCCTGGTTTCCTTCTCACAGATCTCATCCTCCCAGACAGACTCGAAATCCTCTGGACTAGCGATCATTTTTGCTCTCGTCCGGGTATCCAGGGCTGCATCTGCTGGCTCTTCCTGGCCTGCCACTTCCTTGGCTCTCCCTACTGCCATCTCCACTTTCGATACGCACGCACTCATTTTCACTTCTGTGGTACGTGCATGTGCTTCTTCTTTCTTGACTCCCAGGGCTTTCTTTAGAGCTACCGTTTCCAGCCTAGGAGTTTCTCTCTCTATAAATACCCAATGCTCCGAGCCCTGCATTGCAATTGGAGCAAGAAGAGTTAGCATCAAACATACTGCACCTAACTGCTGATGACTGCTGTCAGGAGTAACAGAAAGCTGCTCTGCCTCGGACAGGGCTGACTAAACCGTTAGTATTATTCATGCAAGAGCTGAGGCAGGGTCTACATGAAGAGACTGGACACTCACTGATGGAGAGAAGGGACTGAGAATAAGGGAGCTGATGCCATGTCAGGGACTGGGCTGCTCTATCCTCTCCAGGGACCATGTTTTGCTGTGGGCGGTGGCTCACTGACACACCTGAAATATCTGCAGCTTTGTGGGGAGTGCAGACGTGGGAGCAATGCTCCCAGCAGACACACTAACAGCGTTCGGAGCACCTCTCAGAGGCAGGGGAACGCAGCTGGTTAAACCCCGCTGGGACTCCCTGCCAGGATCCTTGCAATCTCTGTGAGCAAAGGGTGAGATTTCACTGTAGGCCACAGGCTCTGTTTTGAGTAGCGTCACTCTCAGCTTCATCCACATGCCCTAAGACTATGTCAGAGTGCCATCAGCATAAGCAAGAAAAGAAATTATCTTTAGGGATCAGAAAGGCCTTTTCCCCTTCCTATCAGATGCTGCAGCTGAGATTCATGCCTAAGTCCATCCTTCCCAGCTCTCCATGGATATCTCATAGAAGCAATTATTTACCAGAGGTTTCTAGCAATGCTGAAACCAAGGGGTTCAGACAATGTAACCTGTAAAAGGTTACCTGTGAACATGGGATTGGCAGCTGAGACAGTTACAGCTACTGCAGCAAGGACCAAGCAAAGGTTGTGGAGCATCCTGCAGCAAGGACACAGTGGGTTTGTGATACAGCACACAGGGTACCTGTGCTGCTGCGCAGGGGAGACGCTGGATCACTGTTTCTGTGTACACTTTGCTCATTCACATGTTTGTCCTGCAAGACTTCACAAGTGCCAGAACCAAAGCACTGCTAAAATTCGAACACTTCTGGGACTGAAGGTAGAAAATAAATAACCCACAAGAAGACAGCAGCAGGAAAACAGCTGCACCAATGAGGAAGCCCAGTAGCCTCCTCAGCCATCCTACTGCAGGCAGCACAACGTGTGTAGGGTCATGCTGCAGGCATGGTCCTGTAGAGATCACCATGGGGCAGGCTCTGCCCGGGACACAGGCTGCCTGGGCACCAGCCTGCAGGCAGAGCCGCTGTCGCTTCTGCAGGCTGGGCAAGCCTGACCCTCTGTAGCACCAGGATGTGCCCCAGCCCCAGTGAGGGGCTCCCCACTCAGACTAGGAAAAATAATCCGTGAGAACGTGAGCCATGCCCCGGCACAGGGGTGTGAGGGTGAAAATCTGGAGCAGCAGCACCTGAAATGGAACCCTAATAACTGACAGACTGAGGGGAACCAGTGGGGCCAAGGGGAGCAGCGCGAGAAGGAAGGGAGAAGAAGATGAGATTACAGGAGAGAGAGAAAGGAGGAAAACAAACTACTAGTGGAAGGGCTTTCACGAAGAGGGGGATCAGAAATTGGTGAAAGCCCCTGGCAGAAAAATGCCACCTCCCAGCTCCTGTTTTCTTTACCAGGTGCCAAAGAAAGCAAAGCTCTTTGGCACGGTGCCCCAGGCCACGTCCAGGCAGCACCTGGGCAAGCAGCAGACCTCATGCTTGCCCTCTGCCCTGGGCTTTGGCAAGAGCATGGCTGCCCCCTGAAAATCCCCTGGGAGTGCCAGCAGGGCTGTGCCCAGGGGGGCGGTACGCTGGGGGCTGTGGCAGGTACAGCCCACTGGCCACCTGCAAGAACACCGAGCCACCCAAGGGCAGTGGCTCAGCTCACTGCCAGGACAGCACTGAGGTGGCACGTGTGCACTGCCAGCTATGCCACACACATGGCACTAAGGGCACCCTCCTCCACAGAAGACGGATCCTTGCCAAGGACTCTGCCACGGCACCCGCACCCTGCCACAGCCAGGCAGCCCCATGCACCCATGCTGGAGCAGGCAGGTCTCTCACTCCAGATCCCTACAGCATCGCTCGCACAAGCCTTCCCGATACCCCCTTACCCTGTCCT
This sequence comes from Buceros rhinoceros silvestris, assembly GCF_000710305.1. Taxonomy (NCBI): domain Eukaryota; kingdom Metazoa; phylum Chordata; class Aves; order Bucerotiformes; family Bucerotidae; genus Buceros; species Buceros rhinoceros. The sequence goes on along the minus strand of NW_010419635.1, from coordinate 15,657 downwards.
CCTGAGCACCACCTCCCCTCCAGGTCCCCTCCGCCACGCCTGCCTCCAATGCAGGGTTTATTTCTTCAAGGCTCCTGCTTGGAGTTAAGGCTTTAGCCTTAAGACAAGTCTTCTGAAGCCTGGAACAATCCATAGCAGCACCTCTTAACCAGTAAGGAAAACCTAAAAGCTCCAGATTTGTTTCCAATCCAAATTCCTTCTCCGTGAACTTTATTGGGATGAGCACAGCCCATTCCAAGGAACGGCCAGCTACTCTGTGGTGCGATCTGAACTCTGCTCTGGTGGGCTCAACACCAGCCCCAGCCATAGCTCTGGTTCCACAGCTCATGGCAGCCCTTATGTCTCCAGAGCTTGAGGACTGTCAGAGATGTTCAAATGTCTGGATACTTGGCTATGTCCTCCAGGAAAGAAAACAGCTTCTGGAGCTTTGGGGGTCAGTAGGTTGGCAGGACAGAGCGTGTGCCAAGGCAGGAGCTCAATCTCTGATTTCTCACAGGACAATTTACTTTTACACTTCCCTGCCCCCCACCAGTGCATCTTCTCTAGGAACAAGAGCATCTGGCAGGACCGTTCTCACTGTGGCCTACAAACACAAGAGAGAGCGTGCTGGTAGAAAGGAAAGAAATGACGGCACGGAGCTGAGACAGCCGTCTGTCCCTGCCAGCAAGGCCCATAACCTTGGCAGAGCCCAGGGCAGACAGGAGCTTCTCCCTTTGACATCCTCCAATGTCCCTGCCATCTTTCTTTGCTCCTCAGGGAGACCCAGTTCATCTGGGCACAAGTCTTATGACAAGAAGACAAGAATGAGTGAATCTGTGATGTTGAGAAAACGCTGGGTTGCTTTGTCCCCCAAGCCGAAGAGACTCTTGGCACCCCCCAGGCCAGCATTCTGGTCCTCAAGCAGGAGCGAGGACTGAGGGATGGAAGGAAGGGTGGAGACGCATGTTGCAGGGAGTGACAAATAACCCAGCCTCAGGGGATCTGAAGTCCATGAGCACTGAGGGACTTTCTAGCTAAGTATGATGAGAGCTCCAAGGTCTGTGGATGTGCTGCCCTCATGTCATTGCCCTCTCGGGACCACAAATTCCTCATGGCAACCACAGGCCAGGAGGGGACAAGTTCCTACATATCAACTACCAAGTTTCAGTCACTAAAACCTGGAGATGAATTGCAGGTGAAGCCACCTCAGCACCTGCACACCAGCACAGCCCTGGCACCCTGAGGGTCTGTGGAGAGAAAGACTGAATCAAGAGACGGGTGCACGTCTTATTTCTGCTGATTCTGTTCACCAGCACCTAAATACTGGCACATAGAGGGTCCCAGCGTGGACCAGCAGATGCTGCTGCAGAGCCCAAGCATCACTGGAGACATGCTCCAGCCAGCTCAGGTTCAGGATCCAGCTGTGCAGGTAGGGCACAGCCTGAAGACTCTGGCAACTTCTGCACTAAGGGAGATGAGAGGGAGTGAGAGTGAGACCAGCCTCCCCCTGCCCCTGCCTGATCTGCTCCCTGCCCAATGCTGCTCCTGCTCCACTGCCTTCCCTGTGGGCAGCAGGCAGGACCTGCACCCCAGCACCACTGGGCACCACGGTAGCATGGCAGGGTCCAACCACACCACAACCAAGACCCGAAGACCAGTTTTCTTCTGCTCAGTGGTATCTTCTTGTACCTGGGAAACAACCACCATCGTGTGAGATAAAGTGCCAAGAGCCCAAGTTCCTCAGCTGTGGGCATTGTGCAAGGACATCGAAGGCAGCCTGACCCTGCTATGCACAGACATTTCTGGTGCCTCTGGAGATGCTCTGTTTCAGGGTGCTTGGGCCTGGGGAACTGTAAGTGTAGGCAAAAGGAAAGGAAAGCACAAAGGATTGCTGAAGGCAGCTTGTAGCTGCCTGCTGGCTCCTGGAGCAGACACCAGCAGAGTGCCCACGTCATAGGATCAACACTACCTCGGGACCCGCAGCACCAGCCTCCAGCATGGCCCGCCACCCAGAGCACAGCCAGCCCTGGGGCTGGCACAGCAGGGCTCCACTGGAAGGTCTCTCCCAGGACCCTGTCTCACAGCCCAGAAGAAACAGTCAGGGGAACAGATTTCACCAACAGCCCTGTCCTGGCAAGGGATCCCACTCATCGCTAGATAGGGGACCCACCCAGGGGGGCCAGCCAACAGCTCAAGCTCTGCTCAGAGGGCAGGAACCACCTCGGCAGGCAAGAGGGCCCCACAGGGGGACAAACTGTGAGACCGACGGGTGAAAAGAGAAGCAGGATGGTGAAAACCTCAGGAGAAGAGACAAGGCTTTTCTGAATGAAAGACTCCATGCTTAGGGAAGCTCCGTGCTCAGATGCAAAATCGTCTAGGGTGTCCTCTTCCATCGTCTGTGCCAGCACGGGGCAGGCCCTCAGGCTTTCGGCCGAGCTCGGCAGCCAGCAGCCTGGGTGCGGCCTGCTCGGGCCTGGTGGGCGGCAGAGCAGGTTCGTGGCAACTCCCCTTTCTTCGTGAGAGTCCGGAAGGAGAGAGAGAGACAGAGAGAGGGAGAGACAGAGAGAGAGAGAGAGAGAGAGACAGACAGACAGACAGAGAGAGAGCACATGAGAAGTAATGACAGAACAAATGGTGGGTAGGTGGATGGGTAGAGCGAGGGATGGATGGATGGATGGATGGATGGTCGGTCAGAAATCACAGCTATGTCAGCTCTAGATGATCCATTTACATCTCTGCACTTTATATATTTGCTTGTAAAAGAGGTGTGGTGTGACATCCCTCTTCCCAGCTCAGTGCTTTGACAAGGGTCTGTGAGCAAACCTCTGCCCAGGTCACCCTGCAGCCCCCAGCCGGTCTCTGGTCGGAGCTGGGGACCAGCAGGTGCACATGCACATCATGAGTCTCCCACAGAGAGCCCCTGGCCCAGCGGCCCCGCAGTGCCCCGCACCCTCTTGCAGCCCAGCCCTATGTCCTCAGTCATTCTGCAAGACTGTCCTGGGATGGAGCCAGGGAAAAGCAGGCCCCACCGGTGGCATCACCCTGCCTGGACCCGGACCCACCAGCGTGGCCACAGGACTGGCTCTATTGTCCTCATGGGGGAAAGACCACCACGGAGGGGAAAGCAAGCAGGTAGGGTCCCTGGCAGGGAGCGGGAATGACCCTGCCACATGCTGCCTGTACCAAGCCCACCAGGA
>NW_010419635.1:5544-12331 GCF_000710305.1 Buceros rhinoceros silvestris | reverse complement strand
GAGGTCCCTGGTGTGGGGCGGAAAGCCCCCTGCCACATGCTGCCTGTACCAAGCCCACCAGGAACCCAGCAGCACAGAGCACCCAGCTGTGCCACACCCGCACCCCTCACACAGCACCAGGGGACCTGCAAGTCACAGTACCCCAAATCCAGCTCCCCAGGTGCCTTCCTTTCACACCTGTGGTCCCACCACAAAGCCAGCAGGCAAAATGCCAGCACTGGAGGATGTGCGTGCAGGATGCTAGTGAGGCACTGCTCACCTCTCCATCCAACTCCCACCACCCAGGCCCTGGCTAGGGATAGCACCGCAGATCACCTCCATGCGGGGATCTGGTCCTGCTCCGCCGAGAAAACCCCCTGGGCAAGACCTGCACTGGGCACTGCCACCAGCAGCCCTGCTGCTACGAGCGGTGAGGAAAGCCCCATCTCATGGGCCAACGAAGCCACAGCCCAACTCTCAGGTAACCCCAAACACAGCCCTCCAGAGAAAGCTGAGAAATTCAACCCCACGCAGTGCCTGGGCACAAGGGGAGATCACCACCAGCACTGTGCAAACAGTCAGCTCGTTACAAAACGTAGCGACAACAGCCAGGTCAAACACCCTCTCCTTCCACCCCTTGTCCCCACCACATTCACTGTCACCACGCTCCGCCAGGGTAGTGCAGGAGGCAGGGACCAGGAGACCAACAACTGAGGAACACCTTCCCACAACAAACTTGATTCCCTCCTTAAGAGAAGCAGTGGAACAAACCTCGCTGGCCTTTTCTGGGGTTCCCTTTGGTGTTTCATCCTCATGCTTGGGTGAGGAAGAGGCTGGTGAGGAAGGCAGCCTCCTGTCCCGGTCCCTGTGAACCAGCTTGCTGTTGGGCTCCTTCAGGGTCCGTTTCAGCTCATTGATGCTGGCCTGATGCTTCAGCAAAACATCTTCTGGCTTGTCTAAAAACTTGGGGAAGGAGAGAGGAAGATAACTATGATTAAAACCGAAAGCAAAAGAGATGAGCAGGGGCACTGAAAGAGTTTGCTTCATACTGGGCTTGAATTTAGGGTCTCAAGAGCCAAATGAAGAGCGTGTCAGAGCACCCTGGTCTGAATATTTCACGAAGACCTCTGCAGAGAGCAGCAGAAAGCACATGGCCAAACGTGTGTGTCAGGCCTCCCCCCGTGAAGGGTACAGCACGCCCCGTCGGCATGTCCTGGGGAGGGCCAGCTAAGCCCGGAGGGAGGGATTGAGATCTCCCTTGGGATCAGCGGGGGATCGGGCGCTACCGGAAATACCAGCAGCCTCTGTTGCTGCTCTCTAGTGCCAGGCACAAAGGGAGCCTGAGCCTCTGTCCCAGCAGGGCAGGGAACAGGCACTTCCAACAGATCTTCAAAGGGGGCTTCTGCCAAAGGGCAGGAGGTCAAGGGCTGGTCAGAGATGTCCAGCACCGTTCCAAGCGGGAACCACCATGGACCAGCCTGGGCTCAGTGGCAGCTTGGAGGGAACTGGCCTGCTGTGGAGAGAGGACAGTGCCGGGACGTTCCAAGCGGGAACCACCATGGACCAGCCTGGGCTCAGTGGCAGCTTGGAGGGAACTGGCCTGCTGTGGAGAGAGGACAGTTCAGAGAGCTCAAGGGCAAGGTGGGGTTTGGGTGTTAAGAGCATTGTTTTGTGATGGTACAGGCACCAGGGTGGTTCCCCCCATCCTGCTACAGAGGTGGGCAAACTGGCTCAGAGCAAGCACCAGCAAGAGCAAGAACTCTTCAGCTTCGACTTCAAATTCAAACTCAAACCTCTTTTGAGGTTCGAAAGGAGTCACCTAAAATACCTCCCTGGTACTTCTCCTCAGCAATGGCCCAGAGACCCACAAAGGAGCCTTGTGAAAAACTCTACCAAATTTTCCAAATCCTGAAAGCTCAGTGTAACTCATGAAGAAAGCTCTTCCCGTGGACCCACGTGTCTGAGCCACGGAGAAGTCATGGTTTGCCCACCTCTGGGCTCGGGGTGAGCCGGGGAGCAGCACATGCACATGCAGCAGGGTAAGCAACAAGGTGGGCAGAGGAGGGACTGGAACTGGTGCCCACCACCCTGGCAGGGTCTGCTCCACAGAGCTGAGCAGAACGGTGAGGGCTGCGCGGTGCCAGCACAGCAAACTTCACTGCTTGGCTCCATTTGCCCCATCGACAGCTCCAGCTCTGAGCAGAGGAGAAACCCCCAAGGAGCAGCCCTGGATTTTAGGCTGGGACGAATCATTCCTGATGGGAGGCCACCAAGGACATGGGAGCTTGTGCAGGGGAAAGCACAGCCTCCCTCTTCTCCACGACAGCCCGCTCACAGGCCGGGCAGATGCATGCAGCTGCCCTCTGCCGAAGGGCTGGGTGCCAGTGCCACAGGCAGCTGAGTGGGTGCAGAAGGCAGCTCAGAGCTCTTTGTCCCAATGGGGCAGGATGGCAGCTGCAGCACTGCCAGGAGCTCCAGCCCGGCCCGCCACGGAGCGGGGGCCACGCTGCAGGAGCGGGGAGCTGTGGGACAGTAGAGCTGCTGGGCAAACCAGGTGATGGAGGCGGTTCAGGTCAGGCAAAAGCAGTGTGTGGGTCAGGGTGCCAGTGGCAGCGATGGGACCAGCCTCCAGAGGAGAGCTAGGCCTGCAGGGCTGGACGGAGAGGAGACACGAGGCGAGGACATGGCGTAGTCAGTAACACGAGCAGAAGCCAGGTCTTCCCAACGGGCCAAGGACTCGGCGCAAGGCCCGGCCATTGTGCCTTGGGAGGGCTCTTGCTCACACGTACAATTAGGACTACCTTACTTAGTGGGATAGAAGATGCTGTTCGCCTGCTGTGGCAGATCCCCTGCTGCCTGCTCACTGGGCTTCTCTAGAATCCAACCCCCCACCCTGGTGCATCTTATATTCCAGTAAATAGGGTGACATACAGTGTTGCTTTGGAAAGGATGGACAGTATGAGGCACCGATGAGGACTAAGATACTCCAGAGAGAGAATACCTCCTGCTTGTGCCTGGGGGTTGTTTCGTGCTCCGGCTGGCAGCAAAGAGAGGGTTAAAAGTAACCAGCAGAGTCAGTTGAGGGAACTAGTGACAAACATCACATTTAAGTTGATGGGCTGGTAGGGTGAGGAAGAACTGGACCCGCCCCTCCCCTTGCAGCACAGGGCTGAAATGGGCTGGGGTGTCCCTGGGTCAGCCCAGGGGCCAGGGCAGGGAGTGGGTGGGCTGTGCCCGAGCAGTGGCAGGCATGAGTGGGCACTGGCGTGCCTGGCCGGTCCCCATCCCTGACCCAGAGGTAGGCTGCCCCAGGTCCAGCCCTAACTGGTGACGAGCCTTGAGACCACCTGGAAGGTGCTGGGGAATCAGAGTTCAGCCAAGCCACTGTGACAGTCCCATTTCCTCCGGTGAGGCCAAGCGCCATGTCCCAAGGCTCCCACCAGCCTGGGGCACAGCTGGCAGAACAAGAAGGCACAGCACAAGCCACTGCGACAGTCCCATTTCCTCCGGTGAGGCCAAGCGCCATGTCCCAAGGCTCCCACCAGCCTGGGGCACAGCTGGCAGAGAAAGGGCTGCAGGGATGGTTCCCTGAGGTGACCCCTCCTGCCTGCAGCCCAGCCCTGCTGCCTGTGCCTGGTCCCCTGCCTGCCCCCTCCAGGTGTGAGCCAGACTACCCCTCCACCTCACCCTCCTCTGCCTGCCTCGTCTGTACCTTCAGCTCCTTGATTTTCGTTGGCGTGGTCACCTCCTCGTCCTCCGTCTCCGACCGTCTCCTGCTGTCAAACTCACCGTCCTCATCCCGCTTCTCGCCCTCTGTCCCAGTGTCGTGGTTCTCGCTTACGGAGGCTGGGCGCGAAAACTCTGCCCATGGGGAAGAGCATGGGTCATCCCAGCCATGCCACCCTCTACCCCCGTGACAGCCCTTCATCCCCTGTCCCCCATGCTGCCAGCTCAGACCTGGGGGCCGAGATGCTCCGAATGCCCTGCAGCAGGGACAGCTGGTCCCAGGGGTCCCACGGCACAGGGAGCCAGGGGGATCCCTGTCCCCAAGCTGTGTGACCCCAGCCCTGCCACATCCCCCTTCTCATGCGCAGTCTAAGCTATCACTTGGAGTGGGGACAGACATTCTGCCGTGGCGATGCAGTTGGGGACAGCCTCCAGAAGGAAGCCCAGTGGCTGCTGTAACCCTGCCAAATGAGCCAAGCAGCTTGCAGAGATGAGCCGAACGGCATCCCCTCACTCCCGCCAGCGGACCAATCTCCCTCCCCCTCCCCAATTTGGGGCATACCTCCATCAAGGCTGCGAGACATGGTGTACCGTTTGCTGGAGGAGCGCTCGAAGAAGGGAGCTGGACGGTCAATGAGGGCGCTAGCCTGCCGCGTCTGCGCCTGCGTCCGCCCGCTGTAGCGAAACTTGGAGCCCATCACCAGGAAACCCTTGGGGGGTGGCTCTGGGGACACCAGCCTAGGGGTGAGAGCGGTGGAGTGCCATCAGCAAGCCCCAGCCATGTCCCCTGGTGCTGCTCCCAGCATGTACCCGCTGCGGCAGAGACAGAAGCATGCCTGCCTCTGAGAAGGAAGGTCTCCTCACCTGAAGAAGGTGTGATGTTCTATGCAGACCTTCCAGAGACGCTTGGCAGAGCGGTGGTTGGGCAGCTTGAAGCCAATGGTGCTCTCAAACTGTTCATACTTGGGGGAGACAGAGACATCCAGTTACAGGCAGATTCTGCCCTAGAGGACACGATAGGATGGGACCTGCCTTCCCAAGGCCCTCCGGTTCCCCCGACAGGAGCCGTGACCATGCGAAAAAAAGTCTTTAAAGCAGTGCTGGAAAGGTCCAGGCCCAGCCCCACTGAGTGGTCATGCCCCCACACTTTTGGCCTAAACACTTTCTGTGTTTTTCACTGTTTTTCACTGTTTTGCACTGTTTTTCAGTGCAAGATAAATTCCCTCAAGAAACAAACCCCTTGCACAGCTCATTTTGGCGAGAGGACATTAGTCTCCATTTTAGATGCACTGTCCTTGCCCTCCTGCCTGCTGGGAAACACGGGTGGAAATGCATCACATCACATCATTCTCCCATCACTGCATGTAGAAGTGAAAAGAGCAAAAGTAAAGTTGGAAAACGAACGCAAAAGCCTCCCGATGTTTTTTTGGGAAACATGAAAGACGCATGAAAAATGGCCCTCAACCCCCACTCCTGAGCAACCTCTCTACCCCAGTGGGGTCACGGTGTCTGGCTGGTGGGGAAAGGAACCTGGGGTACCCTCAGCCTGCTGAAGTCACTTTGCCAGTGAGAGAATGAGAGCAGGAACAAAAATGCCCTTGCTGGAAGCCTCCACACCCCACAGGAGATGTGTTCTCCTGGTCATTAACTTGGGACCCCTGGCGGCAGAGGCAGGAGCCAGGCAAGGACCTCGCCACCAGGCAGCCCCGCCCAGCAGAGCAAGCACCCTGCCTTGCCCCAGGGCCATACTGGCACCCACCTCACCCGGGCGGATCTTGATGTAGAAGTTGCTCCTCTTGTAAGAAATTTTGAGGATCTTGGGCCAGGCAAAGCGGTTGATCCTCAGCCGGTCCCTGTAGATGAGGAGGCCATTGGCGCAGACACCCAGCATGATGTCGATGCCCTCTGAGTCCTGGAGGAAGCAAGAGGGAGAGGAGGGGACTGCTCAGCTGCCCAGCCTGGGCAGCAGTGCCGTGCTCCCTCCTTCCCAGCGCTCTGCTACGGGGGACCAGCTGACAGAGAGGTCACTGAATCACACTGGCTGAGGCTGGCTCTCTGGAGGTCCTCTGGCTCGATGCAGAGGTCCGGAGCTGGACGCCTGGGCGTGTGCTCTTGTTGAACCTTCACTGTTGGAGGAAGGAGCTGGGCAGGGAGGGGTGTGCAGGCAGCAGGACAGGATGGGGTGGCACTGGCCACCGCTCTGGCAGCCCCACAGCCCAATACCTTGGCATGGTGCAGGTCCACCCCGTACATGGAGAGCTTCTTGGCATTCTCCAGGAAGTGAATCTCCGCTTCCCCAGGTGTCATTCCCCTGCAGGGAGACAGAGAGGGGGACAACGTCGCCAGGTGCTCCACTGCCTGTGGGCCAGCTGTCCGGTGCCTTCCTCACCACCAGCCTGTCCTTTCCAGGGGCTCACCGGTAGGTCTTGTGCAACTCCATAATGCGCTCCTCCAGCTCTCGCGTCTGGTTGGGGGCAAAGCGGAGCTCGCTGACATAGTTGCCCACGTGCTCTTCAGCATCATAGTCGCCCAGCTCGGCCTGCACAGCGTAGGAACCCAGCAGAGCGTGCGTGACAAAGGAGCAGGGCAGGCGCCCCGTGATGATGTCCGCACGGAGCTGCAGGCACAGGTAGTATCTACAGGAAGGGACAGAAGGTGAGAGTGGGGCAGAAGTACACGCCCTCTGCAGCAGGCTGGGGCTCCCTGGGAAGCGGCAGTGTGCAACCCACCTTGCACTGCTCTCCACGGGGACTGCCACCTCCCGTAGCCACCCTCCTGACCCCATTCTGCACGGTCACACACGCCACATGCAGCAGGAGGGCAGCGAGCCTTAGACATCCCCAGGCTGCCCACATCCTGATCCCTGCCCCTCTCCACGCTCTCAGCCGAGAGCTGTCCTGTGCCCATGGAGGGGTGGTCCTCACCTTGTGATGTCTTCCGTGAGCTGGGCAGGGTCTGGAGGGTAAAACTTAACAGGGAAGGCAAAGTTCCAAGGCCCGCCTATGGAGGGGAGAGAGCAGTAAGGACAGTACCCACACCGGCTTCATTCAGGTGTGAAGGAGCACCCGGGAATCCACGAAGG
>NW_010419635.1:3263-5509 GCF_000710305.1 Buceros rhinoceros silvestris | reverse complement strand
GCCGAGAGCTGTCCTGTTCCCATGGAGGGGTGGGCCTCACCTTGTGATGTCTTCCGTGAGCTGGGCAGGGTCTGGAGGGTAAAACTTAACAGTGAAGGCAAAGTTCCAAGGCCCGCCTATGGAGGGGAGAGAGCAGTAAGGACAGTACCCACACCGGCTTCATGCAGGTGTGCAGGAGCATCTGGGCATCCACGAAGGGTCCCATGATTTCCCCCAAACCCAGCACAAAGCAGGGACAAAGGGGCTCCGGAAGCTGCCAGGAGAACATCCCCTGGGACACTAGCATGACTTGGTTACTCCTTCGCAAACAGTGGGGGAGGGAAAAGCATCACAAATTCAGGAGCCATCAGCTCAGCATGACTGCCTATGTCACAGCAAAAGCCTCTCATGTCCCAGAAGGTGACACCATGGGCAACAGCCCTTCTGCTGCCCCAGCAAGGCAACATCATGGGCAAAGGCACCCCAGCACCTGTCCCAGCAAACCCCCCACTCTTCCCCCCCATCCCAGTCCTCCCTACTCAGGGCAGGTAGGGATGGTGTCCAGAGAGGGACCAGGTCTCAGCCAGCTCTCTGGCGGCACAGACGGGGTCCTCTGCTCCCTGTGCCTGTCATGAGTAAGAAGAGAGATGGGGAACAGGCAAGGCAACCCAACAAGCAACATCATCCCTGTCCCCAGGCCAGCTGCCAAGCGTCCCCTCCAGGACAGGCGGGGAGGGGACCTGCTGGAGTACAGCCACAGCTGAGCCATCCAGGAGCCCCGTGGGACACCCCAGGGCTGGGGAGGATGGATCGTCCCTGGGCACTTACTGCGGATCTGCTTCTTGATCTCTTTGGAGGGGTCCAGCCAGTTCTGCAACAAGGAGACAGCAGGTCAGGGGGGCCCCACACCACAGAGGGAATGGCTGCAGGGAGAAACCCCATGCTCACCTTTTGGCTGTCCGAGTCACAGAAGGTGAGGCCAAAGTAGTCCTTCTCCAGGAGGTTGAGGTGCTCACACACCATATCGAAGAGGACCTGGCCTCGGGCATGCTTCTGTCAGAGACACGGAGACGCTGATGGTGAGCCAGCTCCTTTGTGTTCCTGGAGACCACCTGGCAGGTGCAGGCAGCACCTGCTGGGTGCAGGCAGGGAGCACTGGGGAGGTTCAGGGCAGTCCTGGCCTTCCAGGTGACCACCATAATGTGCTGCACCCATCAGCACTGCACTGGGGACGCCCAGGTGGTCCCAGGGCTGCAGGGACAGGCCATAGCTAAGCCCAGCCAGTGCGGGGCAGGCAGGAGGTCTCATGGGCCAGGGGGACCCAGTGCCCACCTGGCTCATCCCTATCACACCAGGAGACAGTGATGTCAAACCAGAGAGGGTTTCCACCAACCCAGGCACCTCTGCTCCAGACCAGCAAGCTGGGACAAACACGCCCCAGAGCCTGCAGTGGCCGGCACTGCCCATGGGACAAGCTTCTTTGCAACACTCTCCCTGCTGGTGGTGATGGCAGCTGAGTCCTGAAGCAAACAAGAGCTACAAAGAGCCCAAACCACACACAGGGATGAAGGACACATTCGTTAACTGGTCCTTGGAGTTCCCCTGAATTTCCCTTTGTTACCGGTGACAGTAAGGCCCAGGCTTGCTCATGGAGACAGAAGAACAACCCCTCCCATGCGTCTCTCTCTGCCGATTACAGCCTTCCAGCCTGGCAACTCCCACCTCCCTTCTCCAAGGCATCCTCTCAGCAGAGCACCTTCTCCCCGTGCTCCAGGGACGGCAGCCCAGGGCGCCAAGCGGCACAGCCCCGGCACTCGCTGCCCCGGCTGAGACCCCGCGCCCCCACTGCCCAACAAAGCCTGTCAGCGGGGGCAGTCCCCCTTGCTGGGCCGCCCCCCTCCTGCGGACCTTTGAGGGCAGGGGCTCACCCATGGCACGTGCTGGGGTGTCGCACTGGACGGTTTGACTCCCCATTTTGGTTTTTACTGAATTAAGTCTTAATTAAGCGTGCGGGCAAGGCACAGCTATGCCCGTCAGGCCTGTAAGACAGAAAGAAAAAATGCGGCACCAGCCTTTCTACGCTAAACCCTCTCTCCTACGCTCCAGGCAGCTCTTCGAGAGAGCAGCAGCTCTCTAAAAGTTGAGCCCATCCTCTACACCACAAGAGCGGAGAGCTCGCCCTTACCCGCCCCCGGCGAGGGGCACTGCTCGCTCTGCTCAGGGAGCGGCCGGCGAGCCCACAAGCCGCGCTCCTGCTTGCCAGGGGC
>NW_010419635.1:2846-3133 GCF_000710305.1 Buceros rhinoceros silvestris | reverse complement strand
GCGCTCCTGCTTGCCAGGGGAAGGACCACCTTGCTGGGGCTCGCGCAAGCCACTCCTGTGCCCTGCGAGCCCCCCACAGTCCCTGGGGTGCTCACTCCTCCCTCGCGAGGGCTCTCACCTCTGTGACAGCCCATCATTCCTCAGCTTTGTGATGAAGCAGCAGGCAGGGCTGCCTGCACCTCGGACAGGGGGCCAGAGCCACCCCCCAGCGGCTGCCTGGAGGTGCTCACTGTCCCAGCAGGCAGCCACACGCCTTAGGTTCATCCGTCCTGCCCAGCCGAGACCCG
>NW_010419635.1:2093-2746 GCF_000710305.1 Buceros rhinoceros silvestris | reverse complement strand
CCCGGCGGCCAGCCACACGCCTTAGGTTCATCAGTCCTGCACAGCCGAGACCCGGAGGAGGCAGAACCTGCAGACAGACGCAGGTCTGCTCTGTGGAGCCAGCTCTGAGCTGCCAGCAAAATCCCTCCTGCCCACTTGCCAGCAGCAAGTGCAAAGTCTCCCTGGCAAAGGCTCTGGGATTTCTGCTCCTAAACAACCTCAGCTTTTGCATTTTTAAGCAAAGTTGCCAGTCCTTAAAATTCCGTCCCTCCTCACCAGGATAATGCCACAGGCCAGAGCAGCACTGCCCTCCCTGACCTGCAGGCAGGAGACAGCAGCGAGAGCTGGGGACAGAAACAGGCACTCCCAGCAAGTACTTCTTCTCCCAGCTGCTTCTGCCTCTGTGGCAGGGCCACACTCCCTTTCCGCAAAAACCCAGCCTTAACTCCTGATTCCACCCTGGGTGTCCCCCAGCCTGCCCTCAAAGGGAGAGGTTCGGTGCCAACAGTGACCACAGCAGCCCTGCAGCATCTCCCAATGCCACAGCAGCCACCGGCAGGCACCAGCCCCCTCTATCCCCTCCTGCAGCGACAGCCCCTACCAGGGAAATGTGCTCCCCAGCGCAGACCCATGCCGCACGCTCGCCATTCTGCACAAATAGCGGGCGGCCCGCA
>NW_010419635.1:811-2071 GCF_000710305.1 Buceros rhinoceros silvestris | reverse complement strand
CTCAACCCCCTCCGGCAGCGCCAGCCCCTACCAGGGAAATGTGCTCCCCAGCGCAGACCCATGCCGCACGCTCGCCATTCTGCACAAATAGCGGGTGGCCCGCACACCCAGAGCAGGGTGCTGGACCACCTGCCCAGGCACAGGACCCTGCCTGCACATGAGGATGCAGCTACAAGGATGCGCATGTGTATCACCCTTACCCACGTCATACACACTCAGGCACAGCGCTGCCAGCCCCTGACACGCCTCCCCCTGCGGTCTCTGGCCTGCGGCTCTCTGTGAAGGGACAGCACGGAATGAGAAGATGATAAGGATGGACACAAACACACCTGGGGCAGCCGTGAGGGTCCACATGTGTCAACCTCTTCACACCAACACGCCATCCTTTGCCTTGGCACGCATGACAGCCAACACACTGCGTTCTCGAGGCGTCAGCAGGCAGGCTGCCGCGTGCCTGTGTCACACACGCATCGTCAGCAAAGCTCTAGCCCCATCTATTGAGCTGCTGTTTTTTAGACACTGTTTTCCATTATCAATAGCTGCCAAATCTGGACTCACTGGGCTGAAATTCCCTGCTAGGATCTGCCTTTCCAGACTTTTCTCTCAGTTTGAAATTTCAACTTGAATGGCTGTTTCTGTGGATCCTTCTCCCTAGGAGAGAGGTACTACAAAGCTGTCCTTGCAAGAGCCCTGCCCTCAGGCACTCACTGGGCTGGGCAGGGGCCCTGGGCTGAGACATGTCTCCTCGCTGGTGCCAGCACAGCCCCTGATTCTGGGACTCACCTCAACCTCACATTCATACTCGGAGGCATCGAGCAGGGTCACTCTGCAGAGGGCACTCTTCATTTTCTTGGTGGATTTCTGGGGCGACTTCTGGGTCTTGCTGGGGGTTGTTTTGTCAGAGAGCCCATCTGTCTCACTATAGTCCTTCTCCTCCATCTCTGTGCCCTGGAACGAGGAGACGCACAGGGTCACCCAGCACCAATGCCAGGATGGACAGATGGGGAAAGCCCCCCAGCAGCCGGCAGAAGAGGGCAGTGGCACTGGGGAGGCTGATGACCTCTTGGGAGTCCACAGCCAAGCCCCATCCTCCCACCCCATGCAAAGGGCACAAGCAGGGTCCCTGGAAAACGGACAGCTGAGAGGCCGGGGTCGCTTAGGACCCGAAACCTCCCTGCCCAACTGCCCAGTGCAGCGGGCAGGGCCCGGGCAGCACGGTGCCCGCTGGCAGCACCACAGCAACCCAGCAGCTCCCAGGCT
>NW_010419635.1:0-269 GCF_000710305.1 Buceros rhinoceros silvestris | reverse complement strand
TGGGGCCTCCCCTGGCACGGACACAACAGATGCCCCCCGCTCCGGGCTCCTGCAGCCCCCACGCTGCAGCAAAAGCATGGTAATGGGCAGCAGAGTGGTGGCACGTCCCCTTCCTCTGCTGCACCTTCCTCTACGCCACTTCTTACAGCACTGGCTCTCATCCACTCACCAGCTCCGTATTTCGGGCATCAGACTGTGCCCCTGGCTTCTCATCGGCCTCGGCGTCCCGGCCGGTGGGGCTGGTGGCTGCGGCGGTGGGGCCCTGCACG
>NW_010419634.1:1617-1958 GCF_000710305.1 Buceros rhinoceros silvestris | reverse complement strand
GGGCCGGCTGGGGAGAAGGTCTGAGGGCTGGACGTGGCCGCGTCCGTGTATATGTGGTTTGGGGTAAAATCTGTGGGCTGGCCATAGGGATGTGTTGATAAAAGCTTTTGTGCTCGGGTGCGATTCCCTTCGCTGATCAGAGAAATCAAAGACAAGTGGCCCTTCACATGAATGAGGTCTCGGTGTCATCATGTTGTCCCTAAATCTGTGTTCCTCACCTGGTGTCCACACGCAGAGTGGAGACATTTGTCTTCACTCCTGCTCTGCAATACAGGCTGCCAGGCGTCTCTCAGCCAGTAGGCTGTCGTGGCCAGCCCTACTGCGTTTGTCAGCACGCGGGT
>NW_010419634.1:0-1442 GCF_000710305.1 Buceros rhinoceros silvestris | reverse complement strand
CCTACAACTCCACGCGTGCTGCCCAATGGTGGCAGCGGTTCAAGGAGCTCCAGGGAGCTTCCCTCATGAGCTCAGTTCTACCTCAGGGGTGTGTGTTTTGGCATTACAGTTACCCAGGGTTAGTTTCAGATGCACTCTAGGCTACTCTTTGGCCCAAAATATGTATTTTCTTATCTTAAAAAGAACATACAACACATGCTGTTTCGTGTCACATCTTGTTCAAGGTACCTGCTCTGATATCTCAACCATTTCGCAGCTGAGGTTCTTGATAAAGGTTTGTTTTTCCAACAACTGTTTGTCCTTTTCAAGGCTTTAGCTCAGGAACATGGTTTCTGCTGAGTTTAAAACTTTTTATTCTTTGTGTCACAGAAACCTTTTACAGCTTTTCCCCTAATCTTGTACTTAACATGCAGCATCGCTCCTGTTAGGACCCAGCACTGAGACCACCATGGGCCTGAGCAGGGTTTGGAGATCCCAGGACTTGGTGGGACACCCCATGGGATGTCGGGCATGTGTTTACATCCCATTAGTAAATTCGATTGTGAACAAGGTCAGTAATAAAACCTGCACCTCACCAGTTAACACTTCCTTGGCTGTGCTGGGTGAAGGGTTGCCATCCTGGCCACTGGTGAGCTGTGGTTGCCATCACAGCTAGCACACTGTAAGCCTGCCACCCCAGACCCCCTCCTCCACTCTGAGAGGAGCTTCTTCATCCTCACCATCTTAAGCATATGGTGCACCCAGGGGTCTCCAGCACCCAGCTGGCTGCTGGAGAAGGTCCTGAAGGGCTTGTGCGCGAAGCTGACTGAGGTGGGCGGCCGGCTGCCCTGTGCTCAGTCTCCCCCAGAACACCTTTCCTCCTGTTTTTTATTCTGGAGCGAACCAAACATTGCTCTCAGAAATGCTGGTCTTTATTCAGGGCAGATTTGATCTGTCAGGGAGGACTCCAAAGCAGAGGCAGTTTACAGAAATACCATGTTCCACCAAGCCTTTTTCTCTTTTTTTTGCCCGTGGCTTTAGCCTGATTCCCCTGGTACGCAGGAAGGTGAAGGCCTGGCAGCGGAAGGGCCGCAGCCAGGGCAGACCCGTCAACCCTGGCCGTGACGGCGCAAACCCTGCGCTCCTCTTCGGCATCTTCACCCGCCCGGGGGGCTGGAGCCCTGGGGAGGGCGGTGGGAAGGGCCGCACCTCCCGGTGGGCCGGGCTGGGAGTGGCTTTAGCCTGATTCCCCTGGTACGCAGGAAGGTGAAGGCCTGGCAGCGGAAGGGCCGCAGCCAGGGCAGACCCGTCAACCCTGGCCGTGACGGCGCAAACCCTGCGCTCCTCTTCGGCATCTTCACCCGCCCGGGGGGCTGGAGCCCTGGGGAGGGCGGTGGGAAGGGCCGCACCTCCCGGTGGGCCGGGCTGGGAGGCGTAGTCTACCCAGGGCGGCAGCCCCGGCA
>NW_010419633.1:0-5551 GCF_000710305.1 Buceros rhinoceros silvestris | reverse complement strand
GATAAGGATCTAAGCCATCCTTCCACCTTTGCACGGTACTTATGCCCCTAAGTTTGCACAAAGCAGGGCTCTGAACCCCTGTGGAGAAGACGCCTGTGAGTCTTGAGTTCTGTTGAAAACTCATTACAGCTATCTTCCTGATATTGACTACAGTGCACATTCAATCAAATATAAAAATGGGAGATTTGCCGAAGAGACAGTAGAATTGAGAGACAGTAGAATGAACAACAAGGGAAAAGAAGTTTATTCTGTCTCTTCTCAGAGGACAAGCTGAGGCAGAAAGGAATCTTGCTCTCATTCTAAGATGCTAGAACAGAGGCTTCGAAATACTGAAGTTGGGACGCCAGCTAGCAATATTGGTAAGAATTTGTGTTTCTGTAAGGGAGAGATTCTTCTATTAGCTAGTGGAAATCATGCTATTGTGAACATGTCCCTCCCTAGGCTGTCGGTAAACAGTTCTCAGTTTGCATTGGTAAAGAGAAAGTATTCAGATTTCGATCTGAGCTGGTTTACTTGTGAAACCTGTTTTTCCCTTGTTGTAAGTTATCAGTTACATGTAAGGTATTGTTCTATGTAAAAATTCCCAACTAGACATCACTTGAACCTGTTTAAAGGAACCTAATAAAACCTGTTTGTTTACTTATAATTGCTTGTGGGGTATTTTTGTAACACTATCGCTCTGGCAAAATTGGTTGAAATTGGCTAATGTGATGAAAAAATATAAAACAGAGGTTGAAAATCTGAACGCTTAGACTTTGTGATCCTGAAGATTGAATTTGCTTAGAAAATTGCTGAAAATCTGTAGCTGTCCCTCAAAATTGACCAAAAATGTAAGAATAGTTCGGAGCGTACAAATCATTACATTGATTTCTTGTGTGTTATATGTGTTCTTCTCCCTTGTTCCCTAAATCTATTGCCTGTTTTGCTTGTTAAAAATGAATCATTTAAACAGGCAAAACTGGGAATGGATACTCTCTCAGCCTTGCCTATCATAATGGAGAAACTCTCTCGATTGTTCTTTAGGTGTTATCATACTGTATCTAATAAATAATAGTTACAAACTGCAAACACCATGGAAAGTTGCATTGATTATAATATTAATTCAAGAACAAACAAGATAGATTTTTTTTTCTTTAATTCAGGGGAAACAAAACACAGCATAGAAATTGAACATAAACAGACTTGGGATCTGCAATTCATTTTTCTTGTTTACTATGAAATTGGGCCTAGTTAAGTTTCAAAAATGCTAATGAGGAAATAAATTAGGTAGCAATTTTCTAAGGCAATATCTCATTGGACTCGTATTTGTTTACTTTTATCTATCCTTGTTAACCCCCTTTTCCCTGGCTATTCAATTTAATTAATTTTGGGTTTTTTCCTTCTGTCTATATTTGCTTATTTATTTGATATGATTGTATTTGTATGTTTCCAAGAAATTAATATCTACACTTCGTGAAAAAGAAAGGACAGGAGAGGGAAATAACCCACTTTGAGGGTCCTGTACACTATTTTTGTCTCACTGTCAGCTGAACAACCATATAATTCACAGCGGATTTCCAAAAAACTCTTGACATTTGACTAGCTCTGTTCACACTAAAGTCAATGGTAGTTCATTGAAGCCAGTGAGATCAGACTCAAAATTGAAAATTCCATTCTTAATCTCCAATATTTTCTATTGACCTTTGTGAGAATCTTCTCTGGAGGAAGCTTTGATTGTAATGAAAGTTGAAAACAAGAGGCAAATTAAAACATTTTTGTCTTAAAGCCAAGCTATATACTCATTATTTTAAATATAACTCTCCTGTAGTATGTTTTTTTTTTTCCAGTGAGAACCGTGTTCACCATCATAAAAAGTTCAAGAGTATATTATTGCATGACATGAAAAGTATATGGCTCAATGTAATGTCATAGGAGGATGATTCCCTTAAGTTTTGCCTTTGGCAACATACTTAGCACATGGGTATCAGTCTGGGTAGAGGAAAGACAATGCGCTTGCATCAGAAAATTCATCTGCAATGCAATTCCTTTCCATTTCACGGGATTGTCACCATTAAGAAGTCAATTTTCAAACCCCATATAGTGACTTTGAGAATGGCACTGGAGGACCTGCTGATATAAAACCTATCATTATCAGGTCAATCATTTCCCAAAGCACTGACAGATATTCAACATTATTTTCAGAGATAAAGCTTCATTGCAGCTCCACTCCTTGTTGGCAATTTCAGTAAAGAGGCCAAGAGGTGAATAGTCTGCAGAACTCGTTCTCTTTTTTTCATGCCTGGGGTTGGCTTTTTTAAGTTAAAGACCTTTTGGAGAAAGTTTGCCCTCTCATAGCCTTTTTGCAAAAAGTGGCCATGTATGTGAATTTGGAGCAACCAGCAACACCCATTGCTAAAGGGCAGGAGCTAACCAGGGAAAGGTCATTCCAATTCACAAAGGGCTTTGATATTTCAGAATAGCTGCCTTTGTTATGAACTGAAGGAGAACATCACATTTCAAATTCTTTGTGTAAAAGGAAAAATGTCATGGTCCTCAGGAAACCCGCCAGAAGAGCCGTCCTGAAGTATGAATACTGGAAGTTCTTGGGAGGGTAGCTGTACAGAGGTTCCACAAGTTTTCGGTTTCTCTTATCCTACACATTAAGATGGGAAGCCACTTTGATGAGTAGCAAGATGAGAAGGGGCCAAGGGGTTTAGGAACTGAAGCTCAGGTAGCTTCCAAACTTTCAGCTCCCTTTCCATGTAAAGATGCACAGGGGGATCCCAGCAATCCCCATAGCCGAGTAACGGAGAAAATGGAGAGAGGCGCTGACCAGAGAAGACATTTTTTTTAATGGAACCCAGCCACAGATTCCAACACAACTCTGTCAATATTCAACAGCTGTCATATAGCATTTGTACTTCTATGAATCATCACCTTCTGAGAGGTGAATGAACTCCTTCTTCATCAGGGAGTTTCCAGGGAGCCATAGGGAGGATGCAGCACTTCTAGATGTTAGGCTGTTTGGTTTTTGGGGTTTTTCTCTTTTTTCTTAATTTATTGCTGTTCTATTTTAGCTGCCTAAACATAAATTTAGGCACCACTTGAGGTGCAGGCACCCAGTTTTAACAATACTTGCTATGTTTATTCATTTCTTTGTTCTTCACAGTATTTTACTAGGATACACGTGTTAGCATATGCATCAGTGTCAAATATGAGGTAGATTCAGACAATGGGTTTTTTTTTTTCAAACTGGGAAATGAGTGTGGCTGCCTTTTTTGCTAGATGTGTAAATAGGAATAAATAGGAAAAGCTTTCTAAAAATAAGCTTTATAAGAGTTTCTTCAACAGAGTGATAAACCTCTAAGACATAGGAACTGAAAAAAAAGAAAAAAGAAAAAAAAACTACGTGAGAAAACATGGGTGTTAGTTATTGTCAAATTCCTGTTTGGCTTGTTCTCTCTTGTATGTCTATCCACCAACACATCAATTACAATTTTAAGCAGCTTACGCAGACTAAGACTTTTATTTTCTTTTTGGAGAGCCTCATTCCTTTGAAATTAAACAGGTCCATATGTGTTCCACATGTAAACTAGACCGATCTCCTGTCTGAAACCTCCTGTGGAGGCCTCTTTGTAGCTGTCATACTCCTCTGACAATGCCCAGGTCCTCATGAATTGAGAACGATACTTTTTTCCACCCTGCTGAGATTTTCCCCGACCAGCCCAAGACTTCTTGCCTTCTCTTCAATACTCTCTAAGTGTATGAAACATCAAGACATCATTCCTTGAAAGAAGAAAAGATACCTGTTTCCTGGTAAGCACCTCTTTAACAAGCCTCACTCTAAATAAACATCATCCATTACATAACTGTGTTTTATACTTCTCAGCTACAAAGGTGTGCTGGTCCAGGCAGCAAACGTAGCCTAAGCTCCCCTAGGGAATGTGTTCCTATGAAACTTCCTTTTCCAACTCCATTTCTCATTAGAATGAGTGTTTCCTTTTTCTTCTTCATTCTCTCTCACCTAATACTCTCTCCCCTCTTCCTCCCATGCACCTGGGGCTTTTACCTTATTCTTTCTACATTAAGAAAAATTTCTTTATTACATGCAACATTTCGATTAGCTTTTCTAAGTAAAATGACTATATGAGGAAAAAATTTGTGCAGTAGCCAATAAAATGTCAGATAATATTGAATGCAGGTTTGGACTAACCTTACTACCCAGTAAGTTATTATGTGCAAACGTTACAACTTGATTTTGAGGAGAATGCACATGTATGATGAAGGCATTTTATGGCTAAGCCGAGTGATTGATTACAGCATTCTGATCCATCTCAACAAGATAAACTCAGATAAAAGAATCTGCTGATATTTAAGACTTGACAATTTATTATCCAAAGACTACTGTAAAAATGATTTTGTAATTCCCTTCATTTAAATGGAGGTTTTTTGAAAGTAATAAAACATATTTTCCGGAGTTATTGACTATGATCAGAAACTCTTCTTGCTAGCAGTAAATTCGACAAAGAAATAAAAATGAGACAAAACTAACATTACTGACTATTTTAGCTGGTTCTTGAATCTGTTGTATGAAAACTAGTCAAATAGGAATGTGTTATTCTGTTAAAATTTTAGGCTTTTTATTATGCTTAAAACCTTGTTACAGGCTAAAGGAAATGTAGCAACCACGTGAGGTCAAGGATTTGTTATTAATAAAATAAAAATCTTAACAGTATAAGTAGACAAATGTTATTAGTTCAGATTTATTTATTATAGAACAAGAAAACACAAAAACACTTTTACAAAGAAAATAAAAGTCAGTAATATAGTAAAGCAATTATAATTGTTATACAGTCAGTACTACCTACCCCTTTTAGGAGTGCTATGGTTAACATTCCACTATCCCTCTGGACCCTACGACACCAGGCTTCCTCTAGCTTTATATCATTTGGACCAGGTCATCAGCTTATCAAGTTCTCAAATGGAAAAAGGGTGATGTGAATGGGATTTTCTCTCTCTTCCTCTTTTTTGGGGGCATTGACATGGGCTATTTTTTCATTTTCATAGAATCACAGAATAATTTTGGTTGGAAGAGAACTTTAAGATCATCAAATCCAACCAATAACCCAGCACTTATATGTCACCACTAATCCTTGTCTTAAGCACCACATCTATATGTCTTTTAAATACTTCCAGGAATGGGGACTCCACCACCATTCTGAGTAGCTTGTTCCAATTCTTCACAAACTTTCCTGTGAAGAAATTTTTCTTAATATCCAGCCTAAAGCTCCCCTGGTACAATCTCAGACCATTTACTCTTGTCCTACTGCTTGCCGCTTGGAAGAAAAGAATGGCCTCGACCTTGCTACAACCTTGTTTCAGGGAGTTATAGAGAGTTACAAGGTCTCCCCTGAGTCTCCTTTTCTCCAGACTAAACAACCCCAGTTTCCTCAGCTGCTCCTCGTCAGATTTGTTCTCTAAACCCTTCACCAGTCCTTCTCTGGACACACTCCAGCACCACAGCGTCATTCCTGAAGGGTCCGAAACTGGACACAGTACTCAAGGTGTGGCC
>NW_010419632.1:0-20638 GCF_000710305.1 Buceros rhinoceros silvestris | reverse complement strand
GTTCCTCCATGTTGAACCCAGGACACTCATGAAGGACCTGCAGGTGAAGCTGTGTGATATGGGCTTTGCCAAGACCACTGCCTGCTCACCTCCCACCAGGCTGGCTCACACCACTGTAGATCTATTCCCATGGGGAGCATTCATGCCTCCAGTCTTACCTGATTAAAAGGGAGGTGTCTGGGCTACGTGTGCTGTTTGTGCTGTTTCCATGCCCTGGTCAGTGAGCAGAAAGAGCAGGGTATGCTCCCATGTGCAGCTGGGCACATCCAGCTGCTGCTGCAGGGAAGCAGCAGTTTCTCCACTAGGTTGGTGAGCTGAGCTGGACCAGTGCTGGGCTCATCCAGCACTGGTGCTGGCATTGGGGAGGGGAAGACAAGGAGGTGGGAGAGAAGCATTATTTAGGGAGTGAGTCTGAGCAATTTGCTGCTGCTGGGCAAGCAACTCCAGAGAGAACAGATTAGGGTGAGTCAGTTTGTAAGGAGGGTTGTAGCCTCAACATCATCAAGCCTAGGCTCTGGAGGCCATGTCTATATACGTATAGGAACTATATGAGAGACACTGGAACAGGTTCCCCAGGGAAGCTGTGGATGCCCCATCTCTGGAAGTGTTCAAGGTCAGGTTAGATGGGGCTTTGAGCAACCTGATCTAGTGGAAGGTGTCCCTGTCCATTGCAGGGTGGTTAGACTAGGCGATCTTTAAATATCTCTTCCAATCCAAACCGTTCCATAATTCTGTGTCATTAAAGGCTTGATTCAAGTAGCCTAAAGTAATGAATGAACATTTTTTCAATGCCACTAGAGGCAGGGAATGAATTGCTCTCCCCCCTTCTTCCCTGCCTCCTTGAATTTTTCCAAGTTCATGTTGAAAGCAAGGAGTTTTCTTCAGGTTTGGTCCCAGTGGTAAGCCAGAGTCTGTGATAGGCAGCAGCCAGGCAGATTAATTTTGTGACAGTCACACCCTGAAGGACCTCTGTCCAGTTCTTCAGAGTGTTTGCAGTTACCCGTGAGAGGTGCCTCTATGTGTCAACAGTGTATTATCCATCCATAATTCAGCAGCAAGTACCATTTGGTATAGCAATAACTACGGCCATATCTGCTTTTCTTTCATGGTTGAAATACCAGACTCATGCTAAAAGGCAGGGTGTAAGAGTGGGTGTTAAAACTGGAGACGCTGATGCAATACCTGTACTGAACTGGAGCAGAGTAGCAGGAAGAGTATTAGATTGGTGCCTACAGCGTGTACTAAACGGATGTGTACGTCTTCCGGCTAGTCTGTGTGGTTTTTGTGTGTGCGCTAGATTTTGCTTCCAAGTGAAGGGGACCAGTGGGTGGGATTTTGCACTAAATGCTTCATTCTGCTGCTTTTAGGCCATTCATCCTCTTCTGCATTCAAAGCTTAATGTGTCAGGGCTTGAGAAAGGAATTTGGAAACAAACTGGATCTCCTGGTGGGCTGATTTGCATGATAATGTCGCTTCTCTCCTGGCCCCCAGGAAGAGGAGGGTGGTGGCAGCTCGGGAGTCACCAAGGGCTCCCGGGAGCTGGGGATGGAGGCGCTGGCAGGGGACAGCTCTGGGAGAGCCTTTTCTCCTGCTCCTAAGCTTTTGTGCAGTGGGTTTTTTTATACAATGAGGTTTGACCCTACAGTCCTTGCTTTGTGGGGCTTTTCCCTCTGATGGAAGCAGAAGCCAGGACTGCAGAATCAGGTCCTGCTTTGCAGGATTCTCTGGGGTTTGATGGCAGCAGCCTGGCCCTTCCTGGCAACAGCTTATTTTCCCATCTCATGAAAACAGAGCGAGTGTTAGACAAGGGCTTTTCATAAGCCAGATATAGTCACACTATCTGTGTAAAAATTAAAAAAAAAAGATGAAAATGCAGCCTTCTGCATTCAAGATCCTTACAGGAGTAAATGCACTCTGTGTTTTCAGCCTCATCATCTCGGAAGATATTGAGGAATAGCACTGCCTGGTGTGCAAGTGTAATCTTAGTGATAGAAAGACAAAGTTGTTTTTGTTTTTGTTTTTGTTTTTTTGCCTTAATTCTGAGGAGAAAATAATCTGTATGTTTCAGGCTTAAACCAAGCAGGCCCTCATGAGCATCTGAAAGAAACTCCAAATTTCAGGCACATAGTTAATTTTCATTTTCTCTGACAGTCAGGTGGGAGGGACACTGGAGCTGCCAGCATCTAGAGGACCATGGAGACTGAATGTGAGAGAGAGTTCATGTCAAGACAGCCTTGTCCCAACCTGTCTTCCCACGGTGAGGTGATAGGCAGGAAGATGCTCCCATGTTTGTTCCCAAACAAGGTGCCCTTCAGCTAGGGATGGAAATGAGCTCAGTCCCTCCTCATGGTATTAGGACACTTTGCAATGAATTCGATTGCTGCATTTCACTCAGAAGCTCTTGAAGATTAACTCGAATGAGATGCTGCCATGACAAAGACACACATCTACTATTAAAATGGTGAAAAGGGAAGCAAATTGTAGGAATTGCCTTGCAGCTAGGAATTTGTCAAAGGTGTGCCTAATGCCTGGGCTCCTTGTTAACAGCCTGCCTGGGCTCCCACACACCGGTGGCCTCTGCTCTTGGGTGGGCTCACTGATTTAATGCTGTTGTGTGAAATTCAGAGCAACTGTTCTCAGCCTGTGTTTAGCTGGGAAGATTTCAGGCTGGAAGAAGGGCTTTGATGCTGGAAGGATTCTCTGTCTTTTCCAGCTGTACCGCCAGGTCTGAAAAAAAAGCCATTCTTCCTCTGTGCATTCTTCACCTAAGAATGTTCTTTTTCTTCATCATGCCGGGGAAACAGCTAAGGATGATTCACTTGTGTGCTTGGACTGACGTGGCTACAGCAGTGGTACCATTTTCAGCCACTGTTTACTCCCCTTAGCATAAACACATATCTGAAACATTAACTTCTGAAATTTTACATGTTATGACAAGCGATAGCACTGGGCTGGCCACGGTGCCATGGCAGATGCTCTCTGTTAATCCCTCTCCCTTCCCGAAGGAGAACAGAAACGGAATAAGGGAGAGGGACTGTTCTAGCTCAAATCAGGACAGTCACATACTGGGCAAAGGAATGAGCTGGACATTTATTCCATGTTATCACGAGAAACTGGTCTCTGCCGACATTTAAGAGTCAAAGCCTGGCCCTTGAGCTCAGTGCAGGTATCTGGCACGTTTAGAGACCCCCATTCCCCATCCCCGCACCCCTGCTGAAGGCTGTGCAAGTGCCACGGGGGCCCGGGGCAGATGCCATGCTCTTGTCTCTGAGCAGCTGATGGTGAGTGCATTTGGTGCCACCACCAACGCCCGCGCCCCCTCCCCCCAGCTGGTGGGCATGCTCTCCTGTGGGGATGGGGAGGCTGGTGTACAAGCACCTCCCATGGACGCAGGGTTCCCCTATACCATACAGCATACAAGGTGTAAATAATGTATTGATTCACTCTGCAGATGATATTAAGCTAGTGAATCCTTGCTTAAACTTCGGGATTATTATTGGTTTATCTCAGGAGGTCAGTTTATCAGCATAATCATCCCATTACCAGCATAATTGTACAGCCAGGAGAGGTTTAGATCGAATATTAGCAAAAAATTCTTCACTGAAAGGGTTGTCAAGCACTGGAAGAGGCTGCCCATGGAAGTGGTGGAGTCCCCATCCCTGAAGATGTTTAAAAAATGTGTAGATGTGGCACTTAGGGACATGGTATAGTGGCAATGCTGGGTTAACAGTTGGACTTGATGACCTTAAAGGTCTTTTCCAACCGGTATGACTCTATGATTCTGTAATTCTATGTCTGTTGTCGCACTGGTAAAACTCCCTGTGTGATTAGAGCAATGCTGCCCTTTTGCAGGCTAGCCCCCTCCAAGTGCGAGTGTCCGTGTGGCAAACTGTGCCAGGGGAATGAGGACACCAGGGTGGAAACACCAGCACGTTTCTCTGATGACAACAGCTGGCTGGCTAGGAACCACAATTAAGCTGGAGATGCAGCTCAAGTTGCGGTGGCTGAAATTTCACTGCAAAAGTTTCTTGTTTCTCATTTTGCTCCTTTAATCATTGAAAAAGGATTAAGTTTCAGGGGAAAATCAGTCAGGACAAGCCACAGAGGGATAGAATTACTGACGTGCAAAGAAGCAGGGAGAGACAAGATTGGTTTCAGGCCGCAGCCTGTCTTTACTCAGCTAAAGCTTGAGCCCAGGACTGATGGAGGGCCACATCTGCTGCTCTTATTGCTAAAGATACAGATGTTTAAAATTAAAAGCAATTGTTTATTAGGCATTCCCAGATGGCTATTTCATAAAGTAGTCAAACACTGGTCTCAGAACTCACAACTCTTCCACTGTCAGACCACGTTAATTTTGTACGTGAATGGTTTTAATAAACCCAAGAAAAATAGGCATTCTCACACGTTACTTTGGCAAGTCAATCCAGCGGTTGTGCCTTAAAAATAAACAACAACAAAAAAGCAATCTGGAAAGTGCTCACATACCAAAATTTGCCAGAGTAGCGGACAAAACAGATGAGGGTGGGTGGGGGTGGAGGACACGGCAGCGGGGGCTGGCTGTGGGGCTGGTGGACCTTTCCAGCTCTGGTTAGTGGACTGGCCTCAGCTTGCCTCTTGGCATCCTGCTGGGTGGCACTGAGGATCACTGTGTGCTACAGGAAATGAAGCAGGGGCTGTATCCAGGCTTCAATCATCAGCTTCTCAAACCCACTACCAACAAACTCAAGCAAAATCAAGTAAAGGTTGTGCAAAGATTGCTTTTCTGTCCAGAAACATTTATTGGACGATGAATTAATTTGAGTCTTTATGAAATTATAACAATATTGTCCTTACAGGCAATGTGTGCTGTTGTTGTTGGGCAGATACAACCTAATCGTATTTTAAGACTTTGTCCATCCAGGATGATGTCCAGGCAGTTTTGAGACTCTAACATGTATTTCTGGCAGGAAACTGTTGCAGGTAGATAGGGTTATTGAGGCATTTCAGCAACACCATAGAGGACAGAGATGGGTGATATTTTTCTGGAGAAAATATCTATGTTAATGGCTTTTCATCCATAATATTGGCAGAATTTAAATTTTCCAGAGTTTGTGACTTTTGGAACTGTTTTGTAGAATTCCCTGACATCTCTCATAAAGCTCTTCAGCCTTTTTAATATTTTAAGCAGCTACGATTAGACAGCTCCTGTTGTGTTTGAAAATGAGGCTATAAAAGTAATAGCCCCAAAGTTAAAAAAAAACCAAAACAACACATGCCAACCCACAAAACTCAGCAGTTCTCAAGAAACTGTTAGATGTTTTCAGCAAAAACCTCCCAGTGTGAAAGGCATCACGCCAGCATTCAGCTGCACTGTCTGGGCTACTGCGGTGCTCTGGGAGCCGTTCCCAGCAAGTTGAGTCCCTTGGCTGAGTGTGATAGATCCTAGAAAGTGGCAGTTCTGCTTTTTCTAATGATCCTTCATTTGCTGAGGAGTTTGTTAACCCTGTCCCTTCCCTGTTACCGAAGCTTGTTTGCTCAGATGGTGTGTTGTTTCTCTGGGGAGCAGAGAACTGAATGCCAAAGCCCAGCCCATGGATAAAGCCAGGGTGGCTGTTTTTCTTTGCTGGATGTGTTATTTGCCGACCAAGAAGAGGTCTGATCAACCAGAAGCTGCCTGTGAATTCAGAAGACATTCATGCCAGTGTTTCACCTGAACTAATGACAGTGTTAGCCCAGCCTTGGACCAGGTGACATCCTGAGGTCCTGCCAACCTAGGTTATGCTGGTTCTGTACACTGAAGATTAGCTGTCACTCACAAAATTGGGAGTGGGTCAAGCTCATCTTTCACCTGTTATTCCCTGGGTAGACCTGTGTCCAGATATCTCTCCTTTTTGAGAGACAGCTTTGATGTCACGGTGACTGACTGCCCTACCCACCATGCTACAGCTTACACAGGTAGTCACCAAACACAGATGATCAAAAGTGACCTCTTTCCATACTGCTAAACTCTGAGGGCATTATTTAAGTCGAGGGATGATGAGTGAGTTTCACAGCTGAAACAAGGACCACAGTATCCAGTCCTCACCCACGTGGGACAAGATGAGTAAACTGAGGTGTTAGTGCCGAGAAGAGGACTTTCACCCAGCTTGCTCTGCCCACTGACCAGGTGTTCTCCAAACCTGCAGCTGTGCCCTGCACTGGAAGGACATTTTCATGCTGACCACTGGGGTTTGAGGCTGGGATTGCTCCATAGCATGTGCTCTTGCACCTATTTCTATATAGCTCTACCAGGGGCTCCATGTACTTGCCTGTCACAGCAGGGAGTGTTTGCAGGAGGGGTGAAGCAGGAAGGTCCATGCCTGTGGCCAGAGCCTCTTCCACAGCCCGTGCAGCTGACAGTGCCCTGCTAGCGGTCAGGGATCCACTGAGCTGTTCAGGCCCCTCACAGCCGGGAGCAGCATTTCTGGTGTAAGCAGAGCTGAGGTGATTCCCCATTGCCAGTGTATAGATACAGCTTTGATTGCTGGCAAACTGAGATGTGCTGCATGATGATTTTGTCTTCTGGACGGCAGCTGAACACTTAGTGAAATCTCACTCAATTGCTGCTTTGCCATGTAATACCGTTTTCCTCACATTTTCCCCTGTAATGTGCAGTGCTGACAGCATCCCAGCTGCCATGTGTATCTGGACAGGGTTCCACGTGCTCAAGCCAGAGATCTTGCTCTTGCACTGCTCCCTTGGCAAGTCAGAACCACATGGGATCTCAGCCATTCAGCCCACCCACCATGCCAGTGAGCACATGCCGGCCCAGCAGCCCTTTCCCATCCAGCCACAGCTGACCCTGGTGTCCCAGGCACTGCCCCTTTGCATGGGCCTTCACAGCCAGCGCTGCACCTGAGAGTCCTGGTCCTGGCTGCAGACTCTGTCTGGATCACAACTAGGGTATCTGTGTGCCATTCCACCCCAGGGAATGCTAATCCCCTGTGATTTTCCCATATCAAAATACCTCTGGAAGTTGTTCGGATTTTAATTTGTTGCCTCCCCTGACTTCTTCTTCTAACACCAGAAAGTTGCTCTGAGCATCGCCACCTCCTGGCATTTGAAAACTGTTCTCCAGTCTATTTGTTGCTTATAGATGTCCATTTATTAATATGCCAAGATTAATGAACCTTTTCCCCCATACGGGAAAACCATATTGCTAAATTACTGAATACATGTGTTTCCTGTCTGTACAAACAGAGGAGCTGTTGGATCAAATCAGTTCTTAAATGGGAAGCATTTAAGACTCCGTGCTGAGAAGGTCGTATTTGTTGCAGGGATTCATGTCTTGCTTGTGCACTTCCCAGTCATTCCTGTCTGACCCGGACTGTTGTCCCTCACCCCGCTCTTTATAAAGGAGTCTTATTTCTTAGTTTTTAGAGAGAAGGTAAATGTCCTTTGGACTGGCAAGCTCATTAGTTCTGGTCCTTTCCTAAATGTTCTTGGAAAAACTGGACCCTGATGGATGTTCCCACCTTTACAGATGGGAAATTTTCAGTTGAACTTCTCCTATGAAGATGTTTCAGTCCCTGTCTTTCTCTTGACCATCTTCAGGGAAGATTCATCACCCCTGTGATGCAGCATCACCGAGCCTAAGTACGAGCAGTCAAGGACTATTAACTGTGAATGTTACCTCCAGCCTTTCTTTTGTTGTCATGTGGAACCATCTTACCTGCGTTTGATGAAGCTTTTGTCATGGGGAACAGTACAGACACAAATATAGCACACTCCCCCACCCGTGGGGAAGGCAAACAGGCTCAAACATGGTTTTGGGGGACAGCTGGGGGACAACTGAGGGAGCTGAAGCACAGGGAGCTGCAGGCTGTCCTCCCCTAGACGCAGGGGCATGTGCTGGTGAGGATGCAGCGCTGGTGAGCACAGCTCCAGGGCTCCTCTGAGCAGCATTGTGTTGATCTGAGGGTGCACCAAGCTCCCGAGCCCCCTTTGCTGCCTGCCCCTCCACGAGTGCCTCTCACCAGCTGTAAGGCCAAAACAGAAATGAAGAAGGTGAGAGGGAGCTGAGTCACTGCCAGTTCTGATGCTCAAGCCCATATTTATGCCCAAAACAACAGACTTTATTTTCCATAGCTGTCAGTCATGGAGAGCAGCTTTGTTTTGCTATTTTAAATGAGGAAGGAAAAACAGCAGTGAAAGCCTGCAACTGCCTATTAGTGATTAGGACTGATGGAACTAGACTATGCCTGCGGAACATTTATTCCTCCTACACCTTCAGTAACTCAGCTTTGTACTGTGAGATCAACATCAAGATTACTCTTACAAAACAGTGCCGTCAAGCCAAGGTGTGTGTCCTCTCCTGGCTCAGGCTGTAGTCAGTCACTGGCCTAATGAAGGGACGCTTCCTACGTGAGTTCATGGATTAAGAGTGCATAGGGCACTGCTTGCTTTTCAGTCTTGCTCAACAGTTTAATCATCTCTGAAAGCAGTTTGTACAAGCTTTTTAAATTTTTAAAATTGTTTTTATTATTAATTTTTTTTTTTAAGCAGAGGAGAATATTCAGCCCCTCCAAAGCCAGCAGTATTCCTCCTGGCTGGAGAGGATTCTCTGCCAGCAGTGAGCAGTCAGTGTGGAGCAGATATGGGGGAGTTCCCTCCTTTCACATCAAACATGTGGCACTCCTGCTAAACTCCCAAACTGCCTGATAAGTGGATAAGAAAAGTCACCTTTTATCTGCACCTCTGCACAGCTCTTATCTGGCCACAGATGTTAACTGCACTGCACTTGCCCTTTGCCCATATCACTTACGGACAGCTGAGGAAACTCTCGGCTCTCCCTGTTCATGTTTTCTCCTTTGTAGATAAGAAATAAATGAGGCTGAGGAGGTCCCGGGAGCACCTGACTTTCCTCCCTCTCCTCATGTTCATTTATAGCTGACTCACAAAGGAATTTTTTCCCCCTCTCAATATTTCTTCTTCTTCTTTTGATGACCGAGTACCTGTTTACAGATCCTGCTGTTTACAGGATCCAGAAAATGTGACTCAAAGGAGATACCATCATGTTCATCAAATGAATAGCCTGAAAAGGTGTTGGACTTGTGTGTGTCCATCTTATACTTAGCTGGCTGCTTTTCTTCCTTTCAGCCTCTTTGAATCTTGCCCTTGGTGTTTCTTACCACACAATACATATAGAGCCACCCTCTCCCTAGCAACCCCCACCAGCAGCTAAATATTTTACAGTCTAACAACATCTTTTTTAGTCATAGAGCTTGTATTTCTTGGGATTACCCAGAATTGGGGTATCTACACAGTCCATTTAATGCAGGAGCTGGTTTTGAGGTCTCTGGGGCTGTCACCACATTGCGGGCTGTACCATGGTGGGTTCTGCTGGGCTGCTAGTGTAAGGGTTTGACACTTCAGAAAGGGTTTTCTGATGAAAAACTTTTTCTTAGGAGAAATAAGCTGGGTGTGAGATGTTCCCTCAATCTTTTCATGCCTTGAGGCTGGAGGGCTAATGTTCCTTATAAATTTCTCATTACTGGCTTGTTTGTAACTTGGTTGTACTGGCCTGATACCCTCAGCCACCCTGAACATTTGATCAACTCTGTATAATCCTTGGCAGGCCTGACTCACATGGACTCCTGGGATTAGCTCTGTGTGAAAACTCTTTGGGATAAGGGGGTGATTTAGAAATCCCCTGAAGTAGCACCATCAGTGCAGCTTGGAGTGTGGAGATGCTCTGTACCACTTAGCTTGTCTCCCTCCCATATGGTACTAGCTACAACCCAGTTATGGGTGCATCACTGCCTCTACAGTACAGGGTTTATTTTTCTTTTGGAGTGAAATTTTTGTGTGCAGACAAGGAGGAGGGTCTGACTCAGAAACACTTGTGATGCTGAGTTAATTATGCATAATGTAGAAAGCATTTCCTCTGCCACTTTCAGTCCCTTCTGGACGCCTTGGTTTTGTGTCCCAAGACTTTAACAGGTGCAAAGGCAGCTGCTGGCTCTTGATGGGGATCAGGGATTCCCAGCAAGAGCTGCCTTCAGGCACAGACATCTGGGGCTGGGGTGGAGAAGAGCTGCTGGGACAGAGAAGAGCCACCACCTAAGCTGCCTCCTTTCCTTGGGCACCAACCCAAGAAAGCCGAGAGGGTTTAGCTGAAGAGCGGAGGATGGACACTTCTCTGCTCCCTGATGCTGTAGGGTTCCCCAGCAGGTCTCTCTCTCCCTGTTCGCTCCCTGGCAGGGACAAACCAAACCTTGTTTATTCCCTTTCCTACAGGCAAAATTCAGCAGTGTCAACATTTGCCGAGATGCTCCATTGCACACTGCCAGCCTGAAGACGTGTTGAAGCAACAACTACACTTGCTTGGTAGGCATTGTAACACAGCTAAAACACTGCAGTTTGCCATTGCTTGATTTTTTTTAATAAGCTCTTTTCAGGCAGGAAAAGCATGGCCTACTAGTGTGTTGCTGCATGGTGTCAAGAGCCTGCTGCTCTGCTCCTGTGCTTGCTGCTGATTCCCTTGCGCAAAACACTTCATCCTTTCACCTCTCCCCTTGCACAATTATCACTGTTCCCATCAATTCAACTGGTACCTAAGAAAACTGGTGTCTTAGTTTTGGAGGGCCAAATCTAAAAACACAGTTGAAAAAAATTAAGAGTTAATGCCCTTTTCACAATCCAGCCCTCCTCCTGAATGAACCGATATATTAAAGCAAGATTATCCTAATGTTGTCTTGCTGGTGTCTAGACCACCACAGCTACAGCAACGCTACTGCTCCTGCGTGTGTCTCTGTTTCTTCTCTGCAGCTGTAGCAGCACAATGACATTATTAAAGGCATTGTAAAGCCCAGTCAGGCTGGACAAGGAGCCTCACTCTTCTGCACTAGGACTCAGGAAACTTGCATGGAGATATTTGTAGCGTGGCTCCTTTCTGGGCAGGGGACTTATTTCTGAATACCAGAGAGCAGAAGTAGGACAGCTCTGAAGGTGAAAAGGTATGAACTTCTATTTGGGGAATACTGCATGACCGGAGTCGCATGAGAACAGAACTTGCAGTGGGTAGAGCCAGCAGAGCCTCTTCTGCCTTGACTCGCAGTATCTTTGGGACCTCAGAACCAGATTCTGTCTCCTTTGTTCAGTGCCAAAACCTGACCTGAATATAAGGGAGGCAGAATCTGGCCATTCATTTTGGATTTCACCCCATTTTTGTGCATTTAACTAGCTCCGTGCTAGGACCCAAATGTGCCTTGGAAGGGAATCTGAGCAGTTTTAGGTGCTGATGCAAAGTGACAGATCTGCAGCTTGAGATCAGAACAAATATCCAGGACTGTTTCACCCTGCATTTGTGAAAGTGGATGAAATTATGTATTGAATACTTGCTGCCTTTCCATTAGCTGTGCTATTATCGACTTGGACCAAAGAGGCCCTTCAAGCAAGGGCTGCTAGCCATTTTCACAATTCTGGCTTTTAATCATTGCCAGCTTGTAAATTCCTCCGTCAGAGGCTGAGCCTGCTGTTGAGATTTCCAAGGAGCTGACAGAAGTGTTTTATAGAAGTGGCCCCTCTTTTCTCCTGGGGAACTGCAAACCTATAAGTCTTCATTTTACTTGACATTCCAATTTGCAGCTTCGATGCCACAAGAAATGCCTTGGTTTTCAGTTTAGTGATGAAACTTGTGATATGGCAAGTGTAACAGAAAAATGAAGATCTGTAAAGGCCTAGTTAAGCTTTCCTTTGCTAATGTACATAGCTAGACAGACACGAAGAAAAACCTCTCTTCAGCTGAGATATTTAGATAGCAAACAAGGAAACAGGACTGTGGTGCCTGGCTGCGAATACTGCGGTTAGCCTCAAACAGTACAGACGCAGAGCTCGATGGCCAACCCAGACCACCTGCAACTGCGCCCCAGGCACAGAAGAGAACAGCGTTCCCTGGTCGGGTTGGCTCATGCCCTTGACCAGGCGGACATAGTCTGCAGGGGTTGGTGCAGCAGCAACATCTCTGCTTTGTGACCATTCAACACAGCTCAGCCTCTGCAGGGCTCACCTAATTCTCGATCAGCCCCATCCTTGCAGCCTGATTTCCACTGTGTTATCTTACCTACTGAAGTGACTCCCTTGCAGTCTCAGCAAGAACTTCCAGCCTTGTAATTGCTCTGACACCTTGCCATGCCCCTGTTAAACATGCTCTGCAATGGGGCAATGCTGCTTCAACATCCCCCTGCTCGGCAAACATCCAGGAACTATTACATCACATTTACATATGCTCTGTTAGGTTGGATTGACCAAAACAGAGGTGAAAAGGAAAGTGTAGAAAGCCTTCCCCATGCTCAGAAAGGGTGTACTCAGCTGCCCTGCTTTATGTTCTTTGCCTGTGGGGACGAGTGTTGTGTTTACCACCAGGAAGAGCTTGGGTTTGTCAGGGTGCAGCTGGAGGGATGAAAGCCTTACACTCATACCAGAGTGCTCCTTGCTCCTCTGTCTAGAGGACCTTCCTCAGACCCGAACGGCCCTGCTGAGAAAGTTGCAGTCAAATGCCCACGGTTGCAAACGAACTAACATCTGCCTTCCTGGCCCAAGGGAATTCATTTTTATCTCCCTCCTCTTCAGTCCTCTAAAATTTTTACAGGGAATGACATCTAAACTCAAAAGGAGATGAATTTAATCAGGGGAAAATGAGCTCATGTAGGCAAGATTTGCTCAAGAAGCCCAAGAGCTGGCCAGCTGGGTTTTTTCCTCACCACTGCTCGACACAGGCATGGTTTGCTACCCTGAGTAAGAAGGGGTAGGGTTTGATTTGATCCACAAACCACTCATCTCTCCTGCAATAGCTCTGGGCTGTTATAAGCCAGCTGAAAGGCACGGGCACACTACTGTCCTTACGTATTATTTTCTTCTCAGCCACTGGCAGAACAAACCCTCATGAGGGCTGACTTTCTAGTCAAAGAGAGGTGCCCAGGAGGCAATTGTGCCACAAATGGAGATTTATCTCTCACCTTTTGCTCATGTAACAGGGAGAACTTCATGCATGGGAACATCCCCTTTTCTCCATACCTTGACTCCCATATTTCAAACCTGCAGAAGGCTTTTTAGGGATTCCTTGCTTTCAACAGTGGGCCCTTTGGCCCCTTTTGGGACAGAACAATTTTCTCTTGGTGCTCACTTTGCCCTTTGTTTCAAGGCTATCCAACACGGGAACAACACCAGTGCAACTGGCCCTTGCAGAAAAGATCCCTCTTAGCAGAGGTGCTTTTCCCAGCAGCCAGAGGGTTTAGTAAAGCTACTCCAACTGATAAGTTCTGTGTTGGATGAGGGAAAGTTCTGTAATGCTGTAGCTCTCCCTAACCCGGTCGTTCCCACTCACGTCTACCAAGCCTTTAAGTGGCAGAGATATCTGCTATTGAGCTGTGACCTTCATTTCTCCAGACTATCCTTATTTTCCATTATGCAGAAGTCACAGCAGGTGCAGCCTTAGCAATTAAATGTCAAATGAGCAAAGAGTGAGCAGTCATAAAGACACATGTACTGGGGACTTTGCATTTTCCATGCTCTTTACCTTCAGTCTGCTGTTTACTCCAAGTATGGCTTGATGCAATGAATCGTTAAAACTGGAATAACACTTTGTTTTTCTTTTCTCTCTGCTTCTACAGGCTGAAGGAGGGAGCCATCACGTGAGGTGGAGCCCGAGGGCTGAAGCTGGTAGCCAAGGATTAGCTCTCGGCCTTTGCCAGTCATTGCTTTATTTGCCTCCCTTATCAAAAGTTGGTGATGCCTTTGCTGGTGCACTAAGGAGGTTGTGTGAGGAGGCAAGGTGACTTTTAAAACTCTTCGGACTCTTTGACGTGGCTGATGATTTACGTGTGTGTGCTCAGGTGCTAAATGACCTTCCTCTAGCCTTTTGAAGTTTGGTGAATGAGTAACCATCCCTCACCTGGCCAGGACAGCAGGCTGTGCTGTGCTGTGCTGTGAGCAATGATGAAACTCGGTCAGGCTTCTTCAACATTAAGGTGACATGAAAGCAGCCCTTCCCCCTCTGACAGCAACCTTAAAGCATGTCCTTTCCTT
This sequence comes from Buceros rhinoceros silvestris, assembly GCF_000710305.1. NCBI lineage: Eukaryota > Metazoa > Chordata > Aves > Bucerotiformes > Bucerotidae > Buceros > Buceros rhinoceros. Next base: position 6,589 of record NW_010419632.1, on the reverse strand, counting down.
CATGCCTGCTCCTGAAAATCCCTAGAGCTGATTTTCAGTGCTTTTGTTGCCTGCTGAGCCATCAGCTCCACTGCACTCTTAGCCTCAGCACGTCTAGGCTGGAAGTGAAACCATGCAGGTCTATGAGCAAAACCCTCCATGAGGCTTCAAGGAGCACTTGCTTGAGGCAATGGGACAGAGCTGAGTCTCTTAGCCGTAAAACAAGAGGCAGGTGTCCTCTAACAAGACAAGTGCTGTCAACCATGGCAAAGCTCACATCTCCTCTAAGGAGGGGGTATGGCTTTATTTTCAAGGCAATACCTAGGTTTATGTATTCAGGGCTGAATCTCCATCTTTGGCTGGTCGTGCAGTCCCTAAGTTCAATGCTAGCTCTATGTACGCCTCTAAGGGATGAATCTGCCTGCTGCTGTGGTGGACTCAGCAGGGAGATAGGTCTGTCTTTCTAGGAAAAGGCAGCATTGGCACATGGTCACATTTACATGGGATTGTCCCCATCTCTAGGTTCCCTGCAAGTTTTAGAGGACTGCTGGCTGTCCTAGCCCACTGACCCTCTGCCACCTGGAACTGCTGAAGCAGTTTCCTCCCAGCCAAAGCACTTTTCTGCTGTTGCATGCGGTCAATATGCCACTTGAGTGGGCCAATAGATGCCTTGCACAGCTGTGTGAGCTGCTGAATTTACACTGATTTATTCGTGCTTATGTGAGCCCTGTCTGTAAGTGCAGCTAAAAGATGATGAGAGCTTTGCTGAGTGCTCATCCTGAGGATGGAGACTGCTTGGTGAAGTGATGAGGAAGACACCTACCTTTCCAACGCGAGTTACAGCCAGATGCATGTTGTTGCATGCTGCCTGGGTTGGAGAGTGGGCTGTGGCCACCAAATTAGTGACTCCAACACCTCAGCTGAGCTCTCAGGAGACTCTGAGTGGATGTGCCAAGGAAGGACCTAAAGAGTTGCATACACTCTCATTCCTGAGATCAACTGCCTTTCACTCAGCACAGACTCAGAAAACTGCACGATTTCCCTGCAAACAGAAATTGTCAGTCTTGTACACTGGTGAAACACATCCTTTAGTGACTTTGCACTCATACAGAGAAGTTTGAGTTCAAACAAAATTTACTTTCCTGCTTTTGTGTGTCAGATACGGCTGCAAGTATATTAGATTAGTCCCCCTGTTGCCATGGAAATGTTGTAAAAGAGCTTTGCTGTGAAAGATGGACAGTGTTTGCTCCTGACATGGCCAAAGCCAGTCGCTTGCCCTTAGGAGCCCAGTGGAGCCCCATGCCATAGCACAGCCTCTCAGGCAGAATTTAGGATTATAAAGTCTCTACCTACCTTAATTAACAAGTTGTGCAATGCTTCATTGGACGAAGAATACGTGCATTGTGAGTTTGCGCAGGAAAAAAGCAAGTAGGTGGGTTAAAAAACCGAAACTGCTATAATTAACTTCAATATCTATGTCATGTTATAGTTTGACATGGTAATGTGAACACGTGTGCTTAATTTCACTGCGATTTTTTCAGCCTCTCCTGCTTGGTTATGTATAACATTAAGTAACGGGCAGGTCTGTGTTGCACAGGAGGTGCTTGAGGAAGTGGCTGTGAGGAAACGCCTGTAACAGGGCTCGATGACAGGCATCTTATGTGCCACAGATTGCTCTGAGCTCGTTCAGTGCCAGGCTGAGGTTGTGAGAGGAGAACTGGAGTTCAGTTGTACTCACAGCAGTCCTGCAGTTCAGTGTCCTCCTCAGGGACCATCTTGGACATTCTTCCTCCTGATCCACACAACTGTGCCTTTCTCGTGATGCCAGGTGTACTTGGACAGGAAATCCAGTCTGGGGGAAAAAACCCTAACCACACAAAACTTCTTTGCTCTACCCTTCCAACTGCTGCTATTTTTCAATGCATATGTATATCCCAACATCACAGCTTAACCTTAAATGTTTTCAAAGTGCAGAAGTGGTCAGATAACGTTTGCATTTCAATTTTGTTTGCTTTCATGGCTACGACTGCAAGCACGGCTGTCACATTCGCACAGAGAGGTTTCACTCCTGGCATGTCTAGCCAGGACAGTGTGTTACCCCCAAGCGCCAAGTGCTCAACAGGAGAGCCCGATTGTGTGAGGCTGCCAGCCTTGGTTTGCAAAGAGAGGGTTCAGAGGGTTCAGACCAATGTCCAGATCTCTTACACTTCTCCAAACCCTAATTCTAAATATTCTGACCATTATCCATCAGTAGACAGATAATCTTGCAGGCACGGTAAGCCAATTAGGTTAGCCTTATGTCACTTTTCTGGGAATAATCCTGATTTTCATGTGTGTTTAGGAGATTTAAATTCTCACCTCTCTTTGAAGCACCCTGAAGCTCATACAGACACATCAACATCTTGTGTGTCAGGGATGCAAGTTGCGATTATCTGCTATTGAAATTGTCCAAAAGCTCCTGCTTTGAACATGTGCTCACCTTGGAGTGGCGGATTGTGTTTAGACCTTATCACTAACTCTCTCCAATCTTTAAAAAGTCTCTAAAATCAGCTTATTTATGTTTGGAAACTATCTATCAGTTGCCGACTCTCTGCCTTCTCTGTCCATGGCAAGTTTCCAGCTGGCAACTGCCACCCAGAGACCTCCCCACTATCCTCTCACCATGCCAGGGGCTTAGAGGTGGTCAACAGCACCATCACCGCCTTCCCAGGTACTTGAGAAGTCTTGAGACTTCTCTGTGATTGAGATGCTGCCAAGAAAGCAATGCAGAGCATGGCAGTGAGGAGACCTCTAGGACAGAGGATGAAATCACCTGAGCGTTCTCAGGTAAGGGAGAGGGAAGGAGCTCTGTGAAAGCCAGAGCAGAATGCACCAACAGCTTCTGCAGCCATCAGCTGCTGCTTTGCCTGCTACGCAGCCCTGCGGTCTCACACCTTCCTGTTTGCAGTTGCACCTTAGCTGGGAAAGGGCATGGGAGAGTGAAGGTGGTCTGTGTTTGTGAGTGTGTACTGGGGAAATAAGGGAAAATACCTGAGACCTCGTGCAAAGCCTGTTTCCTTCAGGATCCTCAGTCGGAGATAGGGAACGGTCTCTGCTGGCTGCTGTGCTCCAGGGGCTGCACCCACATATGCCCCGAGACTGTGCAAACTCTTTTAGGAAGGTGCTGGAGCCAGATTGAGCTCCTCAATTCCATCTTCACAATCCTGTGAAGTGACTCACTCTCTCGGGGAGTTGTTCTCGAGGGCAGGAGTGGGAGCAAGGTGTCAGAAACTGATCTAAAACAAAAGTTAGGTTCAGGCCCAAGAAAATGTTACGCTGCTGCTGTGGGTGGATAATGACACAGCCTCCACAGACACAAGGCAGAGCACCACAAAACCCAGGCAGCAGAGCGAACACAGGCAAGAACTATTTAAAACTGAAAGGCTGTGCTTTGGATTTTTATGTGAAAGACCCAATTATGGGGACTTAAAATCATCAGAGCAGCTACTTCAGTTGATGGAGTGTTGGGTTGCTCACAGCATGGAGGAACATTCTCGGTTGTTTCAGACAGAGTGTTTAAGGACCTGTTTCTTCATCCGTTTTCACACAGCCAAACCTTTGTTATGCCAATAGCTCACAGAGATCAAGGCCGCTGCACTAGAAATAACTCTTGTGCAGAAGCTGATCACTCAACCTGGTTGGAAGATTTTGGTCTGAGCCTTTCACTGTTGCACGGAACAGAGCAACACAGGACAGAGATGACTCTCCCAGTGGGGTGCAGCTGGATGTGACTCCAGCAAGAAGATGGAGGTTATACCTGCTGCCGTTCAGGGTGGATTTGATTCGAGCCTTTTAACTCCCTTCAGCAATAGTAGGAGTGTGTCGCAGGTATTAGTAAGTTCTCACCCTGGCAGATTTCGAGCTCTTGGGGATTATTAGGACAGAAATTGAATAAATGATGCTGTGTGTCACATGTTGCAGCAATCTTCTTGGTTTAAAAACCTCCCCTTCTTTTATTCATTCACCTGTCCTACAGCAAAATACTCTCCCTCCCCAAAAGCACAGGCAGGAAACCTTCCTGACAGTCACCAAGGCAGCTCCTGCATAGCGCGTTCTTGCTTTCTGTGCTATCAGATAGAGGGCTGAGGTAAGGCCACACGAGAGCTTTGCTTTTAGCAGAGCAGAGGATCACACACACATCCCGCGCAGATCGCTGCAGCTTTTCACTCCTGGCCCCTCGTGGCTGCCCAGCACTAACACTGCCTGATCAGATGCTGTGCTCAGTGTAGGCTCAGGCATGGACTTAGACAGGCATAGCCCCAGCAGTGCAACTCCCTGCCAGTGGGATTAAGCATAATTCATACCGACGGGGGATTAATCCTATCTGATCTGTCTGAAATCTCTCATTTATGTTGAGAGGCCTACACCTGTATGGGTGCACAATAACCTACCCACGTTTCTCTAGCAGCAAAGATAATTCTGGTTTATATTTCTCGCACTTTACCTGGGGAATAACTCAATATTGCCTTTTTATATAATAAAAAGCCCCAATTTTTAACTCCGTAGACTTCCCCTTTATTAGGCAAAACAAACCCAAGTTCTTCAGCCTTTGTCATAGTTTTGAATCCTTTCATCATTCTGGCTGCTGTGCTTTAGTCTCCCCAGTTAATCTATGTTCTTTCTAATTGAGCCACAGTGGTCTAGCTGAGGCTTTTCCAGCATGGGCCAGAGTGGCATAATTATCTCCTGTCTCACAGAGAGCCTCATATTGTTGACACATCTTTATTTTCTGATCCATTATAACTCCAGGCTCTTTTTTTGCCGCACTGCTGCCAACCCGCATGTTCCTCATTTGTGTCTGTGCCTCTGGTTCATCCTTCTCAAGTTTTGTATTTTGCATGTACTGAATTAAATCTTGCAGAGTTTTGGTGGTTTTTTTCGAGCTTTTTGATATTTGAACTTACCTATTGGGATGTTGTTGTTGCCAAAAATATTTTAAAGTATACCATCTTGCTCGTAGTCCAAACTGTTTCATAGAAATATGGAGCAATACTGGGTCTAAAGCAGAGTGCCACATTTAGAATGTCTCCTAAGTTTGGTATAGCAGCTGATCATAAAACCCCTCTGAGGACGGTTAGGTGGCTTATCCTGTTGTATAAATGAAAACCAAACATTTTTGTAGAAGTATGCTTTGTCTATGGTACAGGTGAGGGCTCACAGATTTTTCTGTTCAGCTGTCAGCATTGATGGCAATCACAGAAATGATAGGACTAGCTGATTGGACAGCATTCACCACGCAGAGATTTGCTCATATGAGTCTGAAATGCTTGTCACAGTGGATATGGCACTCTCTGGAAAAGGCTGGCTGGTATTTTTTTGTCTTCAGCCAAGCCAATTAGCAAATGCCAAAACTTAGCAGGTGTATGGAATGACCAGGGAAAAGAATGAGACTTCCCCAGAAAAGGAGTGATTTTTTTTCTTTTTAAATGATCTGAACTCACAAGCCAATGTGATACCTTGCAAATGCTAAGAAAGGGTATTTGTTGCCTTTATGCATAAGCCTTTCAAAACTCTTCATGAATCAGATTAGTGGACAGTACAAAAAATCACAGTATGTTGTGTTCCCAGGTGGAGGCTGCGCAGCTGAGAAGAAAACTGATTCTTCTGTGCATTGGATCAGGTGAAACTTATTGGTGATAAAGCCAAACTGAGCCTGAACTGAGAGCCACCAAACATGTTCAGCATGGAGAAACTCCCAGGGAGTGGGGTGGGTAGGGCAGAGGACTCAGCCTGGAGGATCATTTATGGGTGTCATATATGCGTACTGCATTTCCTTATCTTAACCCATTACACCTGTCACCCTAGAGGTTCTCAGTATGTCTACTGATAAACCTGCATCCTTCTGACAGAACAGAGGAAGACTCTATGCACGGCGGTCATGGCAGATCTGAGAGGCAGAAACCTCTTAAGCCAGCTCAGAATTACTGCCCACAGCCTTTGGCTTCCCCTAGAGAAAGCAGGGATGGTAAATTATCTTTTCTGCCTTGATATGTAGCTTCTCTTGGGAAGCTGCCTGCAACTTCCCTTTTCCGTGGCAGACACAAGGACCATTTGTGTAAGCCACCTCCAAACCCTTCATAGCACAGAGGATGAATGACTCGAGTCACTGGGGCTGGGGCCCCAACTCTGGGCCTCTATTTTTATTCTCCTTGACATTAACTCTATGAACTCAGGAAATCAACAAACTTTGGTCACTCTTGCCTCGGGCTGTTCTGGCTCCTGAGGTGAGGAGGATGTCAGCCTGCAACATTCTGAGGTTTCTCCTCATCAGCTGGCTGGCCCAGTTTCCGCCGCAGTGTCATTTCTGGGAAGCAGATCTCCAAAGTCTCGTTGGGGCCAACGTCATCCACTGTGATGGAATCTGGGGAGTCGTCACTTGAAAAGGTCACAGACATCCTTGAAGACGACCTGACTTCGCCGGCCATGCTGGAAGTCCCGGAGTTGTCGGTGTCCTTAAGCTTCTCCCAGTCAACTCTGTGAGAGGAGAAGGAGGAGGGAAAGGCTGAGCCCAGTGCTCCCCAGCACCCTCAGCCCTCCCTCCTGCCCTAATGGAGGCAGCAGGCTGCGGTCA
>NW_010419631.1:10298-10609 GCF_000710305.1 Buceros rhinoceros silvestris | reverse complement strand
GGGCCTGGCTCAGACGACAGGTCCCGGTGTGTAAGACGGGCCGGACACGCCGCTGGGACGGGCACACGCGGGCAGGCTGGGCACTCAACAGCGCCCTGAGTCCAGCCCGCAGCAGGACCCCCACCCAACGCCACACACCAGGCCCAGCCTCCAACATGCGGCCACCACACTGGGAAGCCGGCTGGGCACTGCCACGGCTCCCTCTTGGTCTTTGACCTTCAGCCACTTGCCCTGTAGGTGGACGAGTAACTGCACTTTCAGACCATGTTCTGGCAGGGCTTGTCACCACAAGAATCTTCCCGTGGTATTCA
>NW_010419631.1:0-10206 GCF_000710305.1 Buceros rhinoceros silvestris | reverse complement strand
GAACCTGCACCCGCAAGTCACTGCACCCCCCTCTCCTTTGTGGGGAAACCAGGTTTTCTTACATGACTTATGTGTGCACTGGGTGCATTATTCCTGCAGTTTAAATAAAGGGAGATGGCAGGATTGGGAGGATACTCTCAGAGCACGCCCTGGCTACAGGGACTGTGCTGGGAGAGCTGTCTCAGGCTCACAGAGACCTCAGTGCAGCAGCAGGACTGGTAACGGAACGGTGCAGTGCCTCAGCCGCAGGCTGCAGTTTTACAACTCCAGGCGATTTCTTTTTAACATGTGCTTTAAGACTAGGCCAACGGTTATCAGGGATGTGAGACTGCTCTACTAGGAAGCAGTACCCAGACCTGGGAGCACATGTTGGAGGATGCGCCTACTGATGGCGTGGTTGCACCTTCTGGAAAATCTGATTTGCGGCTTTGCAGTAAATTGTTCTGAGCACGGACGCTTTTATTTATATCTCTGTAGGTACGTATTTTACATAAAGAATCTCCCTCCAGTTAAACATTTCCATGGAGGAGCTAAAGGCAAAGGCCAGACGGTGTTAGCTGAGGCGATCTTAGAACTAAATCCCGACTCTCACCTAAGCGAAGGGCAGCGCTTGGCACGCTGACGGACTGTGTCCAAATCACTGATAATAACTATACCCAGAACTTACAAAATCCGAGATTACGACAGGTGCTTAGTTCATCCTGTCAAGTGTTCCGAGCACTCTGGTCATGCTAAAACCTGCACGCTGCCTGTCTGCCCTGCCCATTTCACCCGTCCGGTTAATAAACCCTACTCAAATACTGCTGGAGGAGCGATTGCTACATGTAATTAAAACCTGTGGCAACTCTCCCATTCCAGGGCAAAGAGGGAAAAGAACACGTGAAAACAGCAAATGAAATATACTACTTAAAAATAAAGCACAGATTTGGAAGGTGCTTTTGGAATGAAACAGGAATAATAGCCCTGGGCCACCCTCAGCTTCACCAGCCCTACGGCAGCACCGCACTGATTGTTAGAACGTTAACGGCTGGGCCTTCCCGCGGCGGCACCCCAGGGCGCAGCATCCAGAAGGACACACACAGCACGCCACAGACTCCCAAATATTCCTTTCTCTGAATTCTACACAAGCAAGTAAAAGCTTTGGGCTTCAGATCTTTCACACCTGCTCCTACCCACTGCAGCCAGCAAGAAAATCTCGCCTCAGTGTGAATAAGTGTTGGTGGGACGCGTTTGAGAAGGAAGCACAGTTTGGGAGGAGTTACCGCCCCTGCGCTGGGACGTGCGGCAGGGTGGGGAATACCCAGCAGTCATTGTTGGCCAGGCTGGATCAAATCCCACACTTCGGATACCCAGTGGATTTTGGTGACTTTCACCAAAATGTCCCTCAGTCATACGCTGAAGTAATTACAAAGCACTAGTTAAAAACGTGTTCAACTCGTGGGCAGCAATAAGGTGTGTTTTAATAGGAACAACAGAAAGTTTCACAAAGTGCAGAGAGACTTTCCAATAGTTTTTAATCAGATTTTTAGTTGTAACCATCTTTCTGCTTTGGGTTAAAAGCACATCCCTTTTCTGTTAGGCTCAGAAACTGGACACAGTACGAGATTTACTGTCACTACACGACTCACGAGCGCATGCGCTGTTTACACACGCACCCCCCTGTCACGTTTTCTCAAAAAGTAAGTGTAGCCTTCATAATTCAAGTGAATAATTAAAAAAAAAAAAAGAGGGACAATGTTATTACCTTTTATGATGCCAAGTTAGGGCTGAACATCTCTTCCCTGGGCTCTGATAACATCACCAGCGCAAACACAGGGAAGATCATCCTAGGTGAGGGGGGTTAGTGACACATCCATCCTGGTATGGCGTGGTCCTGTCCTGGCAGGCAACTAAAGGAGAGAAAGGGCAGGTCGCTTTTCAAAGCAAAATCCTGTTTTAGAAAATGTTACCGAAGATTTAAACATTAGGAATGAAAAGTCAATGCTCGCAGCACTGATGGTATTTGCCTGTTTTCAGGGATAGTCATGAACCCAGCCCCTCGCGCTCTCCAGTTGGCAGCCCAGCAGCCACCACTAACCCAGTCCACAACAAGTGCTGTGACTGGTCCTGAGTTTTCTTCCACCTAAATCGCCTGGTAAAAGGGCAGAGTCAGGCTGCTCTCGGTATTCCCAGCCCAGGAAGAGAAGCAGCAGAACTCATCAGAAAGCAAAACCGAGCGCTGTAGATGGGATGGGGACACATAGTGTTGGATAACCACTTTAACAATAAACATTTAGGTGTCTGAAACGATTTCTAGTTTATTCTCTTTCCACAGGCTGAGGAATTTCGGATTCCTAATGATTTCTAGCTTGAAAAAGTTGCATAAAAATGAGCAAGAATAGAAATACAGCTTAAAAAAAGAACAGAGGAGTGAAGTGTCTTTAGGCATTGTGTCTTTAAACATTTGAATGTGTTTATTTGCAGCCAATTTGTATGACACCTGCAGCGAGGATTGTGGGGGCATCTATACTCCTCAGGAAGATGCCAGTTCTTACTAGTTGTACCCAGGCAGCCTGTCCTGATTCTGCATTCACTCCTTACGGCTGGCGTCAGCTGGGCAGCTTATGGTAACTGGATGGTAAACAACAAGAGCTTCAGGAAAATACTTCACACAACATAAATACCAGGGCCAGTTTATCAGGAAGCCCTCCTGGGTATGGGCAGACCTAACGTACCCGCCAGCAGCCATGCTAGCAGAGATTCCTAAATTATCTTTTCACACTTTAACCACAGTGTTTTGTTTCGTTTTTTCAATTCTACTACTGGCTTTTCAATTTTAAATGAAAAAAATGATTGAACTAAAGCAGCTGTATACTCTCAAATAAAGAATGTGCTGAAGAGAGCAAAGAGAATCTGTTTTTTATGCCACCTGATAGATTGTAAATATTAACTATTCATACTAAAACGGATCCTTATGGATCCATTGGATCCAAATGGATACACCCTGAGTATCTAAACTAAACAGGCACGCAGCATAAATACTGCCACGCACACCCTCACCACTCCAGTGCTCACTTTTTGGACTTAAACATCTTCTGGCATTATCAACGCACATGGGAACATTTTCTCGCAATCAGTCACTGGAAATGTCAGGGGTTATTTGAGACTGATCAGCAATATTCCATCCTTCCTCCCGTCATTGCAGACATAAACCTGTGGTTACTCAGCATGTAAAAGCCAGAGGCTTCGGGGGAAAAAGTGATTTCCATCGCCACCTCGTGTCCAGTACAGAACACGCCAGCTCCCCAATCCACCAGAAGCCTCGAGGTACCTCCCCAGCGCTCGCTGACAGACGCTGCAGCCAGCAGCCCGCAGGTTTTCCCACTTAGTTCTGTACGCTGCCTTTCTATTGCCTCTGAGTTTGCTGCGCACAGCTGCCCCCAGACCTATTTCACCCCGATTTCACCTTCCCTCCTAGCTCCTGGGGACCCCTTGCCCCAGGGCCGGAGGTTGGCACAAGCTACCTTCACTCGGCAGTTTCAGGCTTGAGAAATCATCAAAAAGCCTGAAACAGCCTGGGCCCAGCCTGCTTGGCATCACATCTCCCCGTGTTCCTGAATAAATCCCCGCCAGCATTTGCGACCCTTCACAGCACTGTCCTTGCCACGCTGGTGCACCAAGGCTCACCTTCGGCCCGCGGGTGGTCAGGGCCTGGCGAGTCCTGAGCCGCCCCGGCTCTCAGGAGGTTGCTAAGGTCCCTCTCCTTGGGGGAGGCGGTGTTAGGTAAGGGGCGGTTGCCATGGGACCCCACTGCAGGAGCTCAGCCCCACAGCAACCAGTGGCCGCAGTCCACACCAGGACCTCTCTCCCACGAGATGCCTCGTGTCCCTGTTCCTCCTGTTTCAGTGCTTAACTCTAGCACTCGTGTTCAGGAGCAGGATTAATTTGTGACTAGGTACTATCGAAAGGATATCTGACCAAGAAGGGTTTTTTCAAGTCTATTTTTTACCAGGTTCCATATTTGGATCACAATCTGCGGTGAATCAAGGCTCTAACTTTAAACCCTCCATATGTTGCCCAGGTGAAAGGTGCAGGAGTTTTGAAGAGGAATACGTGGTTTCAGCGCTGTTCTGGGACCTCTACTAACCAGCTCGGTATCTGCTGAAACACCTTTACAACGTCACTAAGAGGAAGCAGTGAAGATAAAAAGGGCTTTGAGATTATCAGGAGAAGGTGTAATTATGCTCACAATAATAATACTTACCTTAGTGTTTGCGCTCAACGATCCCATTGGAAAAGGTGAGTTGGTCACATACTTGCAAGCTTTAACTGAACAAAACTAAGGCTTTTCTAAGAGACTGACTTACGGAATATAAGGAATAAATACAGCTTTCTAGATTAACTATCTCTCCTCTACCCTGCGCTGAACTAAGTCTTTAATCCCACTCTCTCACCTCAAATTCTGGTACCTTTGCTGTTAGTAAACGTTGACATTTCAGCTGAGTTACTAACAGGTCAGCACTGACCGGACTGTGCATTGTCATTAAAAGTGGTTTATCCTTCACTCCATCTCCTTAGACCTCAGACACTACGACTGTCACATAGAAAATGTCTCAAGAATACCTGGCAGAGAAAGAAGCCTGAACATCTCCCTGCAAGGTAAGAAGTCAGTGGAAGAGGGAAGCTGTCAGGGCTCTGAACGCTCTTGTTATCATTTTCAGCTCTCTCAGCTATTCCTTACCAAATAAAAGATCAGGCAAAATTTTAGCTCTGTTTTGCTATAACCCCAAGAGACCACTATAGCAACCTTTGACGGGTTGGTGTCACTTGCTGTCAGGAATTATGCATAAAATCTGGAACTTTCTGAGCACCTCAAGTAAGGGCCTCGGCTCCCACACAGCCTTTTGAGTCCCTGAGGGCAGGGACCCCAAACAGGGGGACTGTGACTGCTCAGGGAGTTGCCCACAGGTAGTGACATTACTATGAAGTTAGATGGTGTGAATGTTGTCCACCAGAGTGTAACAACTCACTGCGGACTTGGGCATTAAGATTAAAGCTGGTCCCACAAAAAAAGAACCACCGAAGGGATTACACGCAGATAGCCTGCTTCAGTTTTCCTCGTGGTAACATTAACAGCAAGCTGCCTCTGAAGGCCCTTACAGCACTACATCCCTCACAGCTGGCCTGAGCCTTTTGCAAGAACAGCTCGTCATTTCAGAGAAGCCGTTTCTAAGGTTTGTTATCCTTTTCCAGCCCCTGGGATAGCAGCAACCAAGGGCAAGTTAAACAGAACCCAAAAAGTCATCTCTCTGGAATGCTTTAGTCTTCAAAGCTCTGTGCAAGTCAACCTGCTGTACCTGGAGGAGACACATGGAGATTTGGCAGAGCAGAGGGTAGAGAGATGCACCCTGCGGAGTCTGAGAGCAATCACTGGCGCCAACAGGAAACCTGCTGCTCGCCATGCCTGTGTTTTACTGACACGCCACAGGAAAAACTCTCAGGGAAAATTTTTTCTTCCAGAAACAGGTAAAATGTTCAATGTAGCAAATACATGTTTGGGTATGTCAGAGGATGGCAGTCTTCAATTCCATACAGCTGATACCTTCGATGTTAAAAAAACCCGATTCATGCCTTTCCATTACAAAAAAAATGAACTAGGAGAAAGTAATGATCCAGAATTAACACTACTGAAAGCTTCTGGTTGTGGAACAATCCCCGCTGTTGTTTTCACGTCCCTTGGGAGATCCAGGAGGTTTTGACAAATATAGCTTCCAATATTCACACCTATATAAAATCCTGTTCCTTGGGAAACTGCATACAAGCACAAAAACTGCCCAGTACTTCACTGCAAAGCACCAGGTACGCACCACCTCCTGCCAACCGCGTCAGCGTGGGAGTCATCCCAACCTTCCGCTGCTGCTGGGTCTTCAGCTGGAACACAAACAAACATCTGCTTTGAAAACTTCTTTCTATTCCCAGAGTTTTGGGCAGGGATGTCAAACCGTGTAGTAAGAGCAGAGCTGCCCAAGTGGAAGCTTTTTGCAGGGGGTTTGACCATCCCACGTGTGCACCAAGAAAACCAAACCTCAGGGAGTAAGAACCGATTCTCCCTCCAGCGTCACACGAACAGCACAGTGGTAGACGCCGGGAGAGAAGCAAGAGGTGTTCACACACGCGGCTTTGACCGAGTTCTTCCATAACGCATTTCTCTGAGCAGCAGTATCGCCTCTACCAGTAAAGGCACTGGCCTGGGTGCTTTATGAGTCTGTGGTTGTAGTGAGAGAAGAGTTTTTAAGCAGTGACCTTCACAAGAAGTTACCCATGTTCAAGTGTACCCCACGAGGGCTCCCAGCTTCCCTTAAAAACCTCTCCTGACTTCCGCCATGCTGCTGCGACTGGGCTTACACACAAGTTCATCTGGGGCCCAGGCAGGAGCTGAAAGATACTGAAGTATTTTAAATAAAGTTTCTGAGATTCTAGAGAGATTCACAGCTTCCTGTGAAAGCCTACAGGAGGCTCTGAATTGTTCCTCAGCTCTGGTCCACCTAATGCAGACCAACTGAACTGAAATGAAGACAATTTTGAACTGTCAAACCCTTGTAAACGCATTTTAAATGTTCTTCTCTATCTCACTGTAGAGAGAATTCCATCCACAAATGGCAAAGATATGCTGAACAGACAAAAATTCGTTATCATCGTTGAAGCATGCATCGCTTGCCTCATGTTCGGCTTTGTCATTACTTACATCGTGTTGGTTACATTTGAAGTGTCCTTCTCGGTAAGTTTTGGAACACAACAGCTTCTTCCCTCTCTGGTGCATGGGCGGCTGCTGGCCAGCTGGGAGAGTCCTCCTGATACCAGAGGAAGGACAGCTTGGGAGGGGAGAGACCAGGCAAGCCTTTCCAAGGACAGGTGACCCTCTTTAGGCTGCAGGGTGAACTGTTCGATCGTGCTGGTTGAGGGTCACTGAGAACAAAAGACATTGGGGGACGCAATATACCAACTCCTTCGGTAGAGCCGTATTACTTTGATGCCTAAAAATCCAGCAGCACTCACCACAGCCCCTCCCAAAATACATGTAGTTTTGAACACCCAGTGTTCCCCTACACACCCCTAACTGCTTTTGCTTCTTCCCCAAGTGCCCGTTCTGGATGCGGAACATCTGGAGAAGCAGCAGAAGACTGTCTGCTGCCCACGTCCACATGCATAACCGAACAGCAGCACTTGAAATCTCAGGCCTGACGGGCTCAAAACAGACACCACTGGAAACTTCTGCTTGACTCCCAGCCTGCCTTTCCCAGGTACTACTGGTCAGCATCAGGCCAATTTGACCAAGGGATAGCAAGCAAGTCTCCAAGGGAAGATCTGAGCAGATAGTAAGGAGATATCCACATCTGTCCCCAGGAAAGCTGAGTGGGCTCAACCATCCCCATGCTGACACTCACTGTGCACCTCCGGGGCAAGGAGCACATGCAGCTCGTGCCATCCTGCCCATGGTCACAAGCAGAGATGGGAGGGAGCCAAGTGAGACAGAAGGGGAGCTGGGCCTGTGGGCACAGGTGCATCTAAACCACAGTTACTGTGCTGGAGGATAGACCCATCCCTTCCCCCTCAAAAAATTACATATCCCTGAATTATTAAGGAGCATTTTCATGAAGAAATGACTGAATCTTATACTTCCTACCCCACAGAGTGAACTGCTGAGGCTGAACAGTTACACTCTACTCCCACTCCCACCTCTCACTGTGACTTGGGATCAAGTCACTTAACTTCAGTTTATTAGGTTACTTGTCTGTCATCCAGCTCTAACTCCTGCTTTGTAGCAAAACCGGAGAGCTCAGCCCTGCCACCATGGGAGAAGCCCTCTAGATATCAGTACGCAAAAAACTGCTTGAGAGCATTTAAACTGCATAAATTATCAGTAAATAATTTCAAATAGCAAATGAAAATTACCTCATTTGTTAAAACTTCCGAGTAGAAAAAAGCAGCATGTGAGCCCACTACTCATCACAAATTACCCACTTAGATCTTCTCAAAGTGTGATATAGTGAGAAGTGTGCTGTGGCAAGAGGTCTGGAAATTGAACCGAGACCTGAGACCATAAGAGCCATTTCACACAAACCACTGAACAGCCATCAGGTGGTAACACCTTTGGGCCTCTGCTACGCTGAAAACCATGTGAACAGACTTAAGGCAAAGACCTTTTAAGTCATTGCACCCCCCAGGAGACATCAGGCATGGTGTAACTTCAGTTCAGTTCAGCCAGGAGACGTCACACCACCAAATTACCGATCTGAAAAGGGCGAGCGCTGGTGCACAACTCCAGACGCAGGGTTGTTTAACTTTCCTCACAAATACTTTTTCTTCCCTTGACAGACAGCGTTATAATAGCAAGACCCTTACACAAGAAGACCCAAACCTGTTGTCATCCATGACACCTCCCCGTGAAAAGCTGCAGACAAGCTCCCTTTTCACCTGTGAAGACGCATCACCTTTCCCTTACCACCTACTGGAAACAGCAGAAAGGAACTGCTCAGAAGACACCCGTAGGCTGATTCCTTCTGCTATCTAGACAGATTCTTACTTTATCCCCAGATACAGGAAAAACCTGTTAGCGTAAGCAATAAATCTTTCACTGATGTTCCAAACTCTGCCTCTCCAAATTCTTAATTTTTCCCTGTAATTTTTCACACGCATTTGGGCCTGGGCAAAAGGAAAAGGAAATAATTGCCAGTATTTTTAGTCTTGCTGTTAAATAGTTCAGACAAGGAGCCTAAACACAGCAAACTCATCCTACCGCACCAGACCTGCTCCTTCAGCCTCAGCAGGAGTAACACAGATATTAATTGTTGAGCTTTAGCCCTTGACTCGGCCCGAGTAGGCACACCACATTTTCACGTGCTGATACAAAATGAATCTCTGATCTATTTGCAAGGTCCTTGTATCTACCACAGCTCTCGGATATGAACTGCCAAAGGCTACATCTGTCTGCTACAGAGAACAGCTCATCTCAAGTTCCCAGAATTTGCATAAATGAACACAACCACCCTTCGAGCCCCACAGCAAGCAACACAGCACTTCCTCCAGAAATGCAGATCCTGTTCGTCTAAATCAACATCACGCATGCTCCAATGGGCACCAGAGGAATTTCACACAAAATTAGTGTTTCACAACAGAATAAAAAATGTTGCACAGAAACAGTGAGCAGGGACATCTCCAGCCAGAGCAGGTTGCTTAGAGCCCGTCCAACCCGACCTGGAATACTTCCAGGGATGAGACTTCTACCACCTCTCTGGGCAACCTGGGTCAGTGTCTCACCACCCTCAGCGTGAAAAATCTCTTCTTTATATCTGGTCTGAATCTCCCTCTTTTAGTTTAAACCCATCACCCCTCGTCCTGTTGCAAGAGGCCCTGCTAATAAGTGTCCCCAACTTTCTTATAGGCCTCTTTAAGTACTGGAGCCTTCTCCAGGCTGAACAACCAACTCTCCCAGCCCATCCTCCCAGCAGGAGGCTTCCAACCCTTCCTCCAACGGAAGTCAGCCAAGACTTGCTTCCTTTACCTCAAAAACGCGAAGGATGAATCCAAGAAGATTCTTCCATTGGCAGGAACTATCTGACGGGTGAT
Organism: Buceros rhinoceros silvestris; assembly: GCF_000710305.1. Classification (NCBI taxonomy): domain Eukaryota; kingdom Metazoa; phylum Chordata; class Aves; order Bucerotiformes; family Bucerotidae; genus Buceros; species Buceros rhinoceros. Next base: position 600 of record NW_010419631.1, on the reverse strand, counting down.
GTATTAACTGCTACAGGAGGTTTAAATTCCTCCCTGGTGCATCTGCAGTGCAGGACAGTGCTGTATCCAAGGGAGAGCGGAGGCTGTCAAGGCCTCTTCATAGAATAGTTGCTTAGGTTGGAAAAAACCTTTAAGATCATAAAGTCAAATTGTTTCCTCAGCAGTGCCGGGTCCCCACTGACCCCTGTCCCCCAGCACCACATCGACACCTCTGTGAAACCCCTCCAGGGATGGGGACTCCACCACTGCCCTGGGCAGCCTGGACAGCCCGGGACAACCCCAACAGGGAAGAAATGGTTCCTCAGGGACAACTAAACCTCCCCTGGAGCAACTGGAGGCTGTTTCCTCTCATCCTGTCGCTTGTTGCTGGGGAGAAGGGATGGACCCCCCCTGGCTGCACCCTCCTGTCAGGGAGTTGTCAGAGGCAGAAGGTCTCCCTGGAGCCTCCTTTGCTCCAGGCTCAGCCCCCCCAGGTCCCCCAGCCGCTCCTCACGTGTGACCCAAGGGCAGCACCCGGAACTCGGCCTGGCTCCGCCGCAGCCCACTGGTCCCGGCCCACCGACCCGGCCTGGCCAGACCCCTCTGCGGAGCCTCCCGACC
>NW_010419630.1:4632-4899 GCF_000710305.1 Buceros rhinoceros silvestris | reverse complement strand
CCACATTCTGTTTGATTTCGGCAAGGTACAAGACGAGTTACCTGCAAGAACGCTCAAAGCATTGAGAAATGCTCTGAAATAAGAGCTGGGAGGGGCGGTGGGGGACCAGGAGCCCCCCAGGGTGCTGTGGGGTGCCGTGGGGTGCCGTCGGTGTCCCTGCTGCCAGCAGGGCCACGCGTGGTGGCGGATGCGCGGACACAACGCTCCCCCTGTTGAAGGGTGGCTGGAAAACCGGGATCCACCGGCACTGCCGCAGAGCCAAGGTCG
>NW_010419630.1:2739-4391 GCF_000710305.1 Buceros rhinoceros silvestris | reverse complement strand
CCCCCCCCCAAATGCAAGAATGGTGCTCGGCGCCTGGGGCTTCATCACGGTGTCTCAGAACCCCCAAATTTTCAGCATTTCAACGCTGTCTCAGCTCACAGGAATTTTCTCCCACAGATGAAAAGATCCAGGGAGAGGCTGGACCCCGGGGACGGGCAGCGGCGGGGTGGGGGGGGATGCCAGGCTGGAAAAAGGACATTAATTCATCCAACACCCTCTTCTGCGGCACCTGGAGGGACACGGGGCTGTTTCTCCCCTGTTTGGGGTCTCCACATCCCTGTTCCCACAGCCCCATCCGTTGCATTTCATAACAAATACTCATTTTCCTTTGACCCAAGCAGTTAATTGCTTTTTTTTGACCCAGACAAACCACCCTGCACAAAAAGGGGGGGGAGACACGCAAACAACGTCTGCAGCCACGGTCCCCTTCCCCAGCCCCCACCGGGGGGAGGACGTTTTTCACCCCCTTCTCTCCAGTAAAGAGCCCGGTGAATCCATATTGCCCCCACGGAGAGGAGCAGCTCGTTTCCGACCGGAATTTATTTCCCCCCCAGCTCCCGGGTCTGATTGAAGACCCCCCCAGCCCCGAGCGACCGGCTCCGTCCTCCCTGCGCCGCTATTTATAGACGAGGGTATTTATAAACAAGCCAGAAATGCTCCGAATGGATCGAATCGCCCATAAAAAAGCAGGAGATTTGCAGGGTGAACGTGGCAAGAAAAGCCCGCGGAGGCCCGCGGCAGCGCTGAGCGTCCCCCAGCATTGGGGCGTGGGGGTTCATCCTTCCCCCTCCCCAAATTTGGCTCTTGAGGTTGGAAAATGTTGGGTTTCCACCCCCAAAAATGCCCCCCAAGGGTCCCAGTGGCTCTTGGGTGTGGGGTGACGCTCGGCAGGGCGACATGAAGCAGCATGGTGGCCACCAGAACACCCCTTCGGGGACCTCCCCGGCTCCAAATGGGCAATTTTTACCCCGAACGACCCCCCCGGACACACTGAGTGGAGAAAACGGGGCAAATCTCAGGGATCTGGAGTCTGCTGGTCAGCGAGGGATGGTCCGTCCGTCTGTCTGTGGTGTCTGTGTGTCTGATGTTGGCACCGGGCTGAGGGTGCTTCAATTAACCCCCCCCACCCCGATTACATCAGCGGTACAAAAATCCCTCAAATCCCCATAAAATGGGGCAAAAAAATGGATATCGGGGAAAAATGGCACCGCCCGGAGCCAACCGGCAGCGAAAGCTGTGCGGGGGTCCAGACCAGAAAAAACCGATAACCCCCCCAAACCTCTTTATTTTTCATTTCTTTTTAATTTTATTAACATCCTTTTTTCCTCCCCAAAGCGGCAGCTCTCCAAGCGGAACGCGGCCGACGCCACGTCCCTCCGGGGACCGATAAATAAAGCGAAATGGAACCTGGGGGAAGGCGCGTCGCCTGACCTTTTCAAAGACAATTAAAATCCGGACGGAAACGGCGTTTTAAGGCGAATAATCCAAAAAAAAAAAGAAAAATCATAAAATCAGGGTTTTTTCGCTCTCCCGAGGAGGGTTTTCTGCTTTCGCCAGCTGCGGCGGGGCTGCTTTATGGGGGAATAAGTGGGGGTTTGGGGGCGTTTGCACCTGCTGGTGGTAACTGGGGGCACTGGAGGGGTTGAAAATTT
>NW_010419630.1:2381-2627 GCF_000710305.1 Buceros rhinoceros silvestris | reverse complement strand
GGTTTTGGAGGCAATAATGAGGTTTGGGGGGGGGAATTTCTACCCGGTGGCTTTTTATTCCCCCTCCTTCCCCATCCCCGCAGCCTCACTCAGGTTTATAGAGCATCTCTGCGGTGCTCATTACCACCAGCTCTGTTCTTTCAGACTATTTTAACTTTTTTTTTATTTTATTTTATTATTTGATTTTACGAGTCTTTTTTTTTTCTCTCTCTCTTTTTTTTTTCCAGGTAATCCCAAAAACAAAAA
>NW_010419630.1:1322-2200 GCF_000710305.1 Buceros rhinoceros silvestris | reverse complement strand
GTCAGTTACAACAGGAAATAAAAATGATGTATTAGAGGGACAGAGCCAACCTCCACCCCGCTCCCGTCGGCAAAGGTTTCACCTCCTCTTGTCGCGAGGAGCAGGAAAAAAAAAGAAAAGCTGGAGAAAATGCCCTTTTGGGTGAATATTTTTGATTTTTGGTGGGTTTTCCAGGCTGGGGGATGTAAAACCATTGGAAATGGGGATTTTTAAGCATGGAAAAATCACCCCAAAAGTAGCGGCAGGACCCTGAGAGGCTTCAAAAGCCACAAGAGCAAAATCTAGGAGCTCGAAATGTGCTTTAATTCTCTTTCCATTGAGAGAAAATGTGGGTTTGGGGCTGAAAATACCATGTGGGGGGCGAGGCTGCTGAGCCCGAAGTGAAATGTTCTGCCTCAAGGCTGGAAACGACCAAATTTGAAGCTTCTCCACCAAAAATGAGGCTTCCAACAAATCCACCCATGGCCAAAAAATGAGGCAGAGGGGAAGAAATAGTTGAAAAATGATGGGGAAAACATATTTCCTCCTCCTGCTCCTCCTGGGTTTTTCTATCTCGGCAGCTTCCCGGGAGGTGCTGGGTGGTCGATGGGTCATGAGGGGGCTTGGGTGTGAACATGGGGGATCAAAGCCCCGGAGGAGGGACCGTGGCCCTGGAACCACCCAATCCCAGGGGACGGAGCTGGGCAGCCTCCCCCAAACCCCCCTGTGCCTCCTCCAGGTCTTGGGGGGTGCCGGGGGAGGTGGTGGGTCAGGAGGAGAGCAGCTCCTCCACCCCCGGCGGGTGCTGCTCCAGCGACCTCTTCACAGCCAGGGAGCAGCTCTTTTTTTGCTGGATTTTGGGGTGTTTCCCACCCAACTGGGTCCTGTTGGACATTTGC
>NW_010419630.1:493-1188 GCF_000710305.1 Buceros rhinoceros silvestris | reverse complement strand
CGGGGGGAGGGGGTGTGGATAGGACAGACGGGGCAGGGGGTGGAGGCAGCGGGTGCCCCTCACCGTGGCGTCTGGGCTGCATCCCCTCAACATCCCAAGCCTTAAACCCGAGGTTTTACCCCACACTCCCGGTGTCCCCCTTGTCGCCATCCCCGTTTCCCTGGAAAAGCTGCAGGAAAAGGAAAACTGCTGAGGGAAGAAGGAAAAAAAGGTGACTCCCATTTTGGGAGGACAAAGGGCTGCAGCACCCGCGGAACAAAGCCCTGACGGGAGGCAGATGTCACCCGAGGAGCCACCGTTACTAAATCATGACCGTGAGGGGCCTGGTCCCCGGGCTGGGAGCACAGGGGACATCTGGGGACACCCCGGCTTGGCGTCACCCCCGGTGAAGCACCGGTGGTCCCAGGGGTGGGGGGTCTGCGGCATCACTTGTCCCCAGGGTGGAGTTTGGTCCCTGTTCCATCATCGCCGGGGGATGGAAGGGTTAATTCCTGTCCGTGTGTCCAGGTCCGGACAGGGTCTGTCCCCTCAGTCCCTGACCCAGCCGGTTCAGCTCACTGAGCCTGCACGAAACTGGTCAGAAACTGGGATGGGGCAAAACCCGCTGGGGTAAGGTGGGGGGACTGGGAGGCTCAGCCCCATCAGCCCAGGGCGCCCCGCAGCAATAATCCAGATTTTGCAGCTCAAAGGGGGAA
>NW_010419630.1:0-302 GCF_000710305.1 Buceros rhinoceros silvestris | reverse complement strand
GGACGTAGCGTGAGGACAGACAGACAAGAGAGATGGATGGGGGGGACAGAGTGATGCATGGGGGGTACAGACAGAAAAGATGGACCATGGGTGGAAAGGATAGACAGACGGCTGGGTGGGCTGGACAGACAGAGAGGATGGTCAGAGGGAAGGGACAGGGGGGCGAAAGGATGGATGGATGGATGGATGGATGGAGAGGATCCATAGGGAGGAAGGACAGATGGAGAGGAAGGACGGACAGACTGCAGGATCTCTCTCCTTAGGCACCTCCCTGAACATCTCCTTCCTCTCCAGCCCCCGCC
>NW_010419629.1:2081-2439 GCF_000710305.1 Buceros rhinoceros silvestris | reverse complement strand
GGGGTGCAAATAATCTCACGTCAGTTCGTGAAGTGGGGGTGCTGCAGGGGGACTCCCCGGTGTTATCCGGCCGCTCACGCAGTGTGTTCTCATTTTCTAGACGTTTCCTCTACCTCTTCTGTATTTTGGGAACCAGATCACAGGACTGTTCAGCACAAAGAAACTGAAGTACGATGGCTTTTCTCTACCGGGGGTGTTAAATGCGGTCCTTGGGGAGGTCTGGTGTTCGCGGGGAGCTGCTGCCGGGCCCTGAGGCTTTGCAAGGGCGCGGGTGACCTGAGCAGGAGCAGCCCGGGGCGATACAGCTCATCCTCCTCCCACGCTGAAATAAGCCACGTGCAGGTTTCCAAACGCTTTC
>NW_010419629.1:898-1622 GCF_000710305.1 Buceros rhinoceros silvestris | reverse complement strand
CCTCTGGCCCCTCATCCGGGAGCCCGGCCGGGCGGCCGGCCGCAGCGCCGGGGTTGGGGTGGGAAGCTCCCTTCTCACCCCGCTGCACCTTCCCCTTGCAGCCTGCCCATGTTCACCGTCCTGCGGAGGTTTTCCATCCTGTTTACAATGTTTGCCGAAGGATTCTTACTCAAGTGAGTCTCCCCAGCCCCGGGGCTCGCAGAGACAGGTCCCAGGTGGAGTTACGAAAGCTGGAAGGTGTTGGGGTGATGCGCAGCGTATCCCGGTGCGGTGCGGTCAGTTGCTGGCTCCAAGCTGGGTGTTGGGAACGAGGGCGGGCGGAGGAAGCGGATACGGGGAGCAGCAGCGTGGAACATGCTGTGATCTGCACAGCCCGTTTCCCCGCCGCCTCTCGGTGTGCCCGGAGGGGGAAGGTGGATGGGCTCTGCCTCGGCTCGCCGCAGCGTTATAAGTGGAAGGTGGTTTTGTGCCAGCAGCTCTCCTGGGCGCCCACAGTGACCCCAGAAGCGCTCACGTCCCGCTTTCACTCGCTGCTTTAGCACGGGTGGGTTCGCCTGGGGATTCCTCCCGCTCTGCAGCGATGGTTCCTCTGACGGCCGGCTCCTCCTGCCCCTCTCCCTTCAGGAAGAAGTTTTCCTGGGGTATTCAGATGACAGTGTTTGCGATGATCATCGGGGCGTTCGTCGCTGCTAGGTGAGCTCCCGCTTCGCTGTCCCCTCTCCCG
>NW_010419629.1:447-788 GCF_000710305.1 Buceros rhinoceros silvestris | reverse complement strand
AGGGGCCTGCCACGATACGTCCCAAGAAGAGAGAGAATAAGTGCTGAGTTGTTTCTTTTACCTTAGACATACTCTCTAGCAGGAAAGACTGTTTTACCAAACCAGCTCCCACGATTAACTTTTTCTGACAACATACTGGCTGAACAGAAGGAATCTTGTCACGCTCCGCACAGCGTAAGCCCGTAACTCCTGCTTTCTCTCCTTTCCCAGCGCTGACCTGGCGTTCGACCTGGAAGGGTATATTTTTATCCTTATTAACGATGCCTTAACAGCTGCAAACGGTGCCTACGTGAAGCAGAAGCTGGATTCCAAGGTAGGCTGATCTCTGGCATCGCGTGTCA
>NW_010419629.1:0-252 GCF_000710305.1 Buceros rhinoceros silvestris | reverse complement strand
CGTCCGGAAGGTTTGGCAATGTGGTGCCAGCATTGCCAAACGGTGCCGGTTACGACCGCAGTCCCTTGTGACAGCGAAAAAACAGCGTTTGTGTTGATGGTGACAGTAGGGCCCCTTTCGAGCTCATTACCTCAGTCTGTTATTTATATTTATATAAATATATATTTATAGGTACACCCGTATATTTTTTTTTTATATATATACACACACATTTATTGAATAGAAGAGGAGCCAGCAGTGTGCCCAGGTGGC
>NW_010419628.1:11622-25603 GCF_000710305.1 Buceros rhinoceros silvestris | reverse complement strand
CTCTCTGTGAGCCCCGGCGCCGGCGGAGCTACCTACTGCGGGCAGTCGCCTCAGAGCGTGGGCAGCCCCGCTTGCTCCCCCGGGGTGGTGGTGGCGTGTGGCGCGGGAGCTGTCCCTGGACAGAGGAGCCGGGTCCCGTTATGGGATAGCCGTGGGCTGCCCGGGCAAAGACTCCGTGTGATCTCCTGTGCGGTGTCCAAGGGCCGCTGGAGGGTCGAAAGCACCCCGGAGAAAGCAACGGCCGCGGAAGCGTGCTCTCCTGAGCCAGCTCAGGTGCGACGGCACAGCTTCCCCTGAAGCTGCTGCCGCGTTTTAAGCGGTGCTCCGAGCTGGCGTTTGACATAGCCGTGGGGTGAAAGGGGATGCCCTGGGGCCTCTGTGCGGGGCACGGTTGTCCCCCGGTGCTTGGCTGCATGGTGGTGGGAGCCCTGCCGGGCTGATGGAGCAGCAGCTGGACATGGTCCTTGCTAGCAGGACTTTGGGAGGGCTCTGCTTGGTAAAGCTCGAAAAGGTCTTTGGCTTCTCTCAGCCCTGAGATGGATGAAAAAAGTAGATGATATTCACATGATTTTAAACTTTAACTTCACTCATGACATGGTCCTTCTTGAGCAAACACAGCTCAGGGCAGTGCTACACACCAGGTAGGGCAAATGAGTGTCATACCTAAGGCTAAAGGAGAACAGGAAAAACACTGTAAAACAACTAATTTTCAACATTGTGCTACATTACTTTTGCTATAACCAACTAGTTTTTTGGGTGACAGACGGAGCTATTGGTATACACAAGGTGAAAGTAAATGCTAGAAAACATACTACATGTGGTAACAGGCTTTGGATACAATGAAGTGTGCTGGACATGTATTACGCAGCAAGCAACTGTTGGTGTATTTTAGTCAAAGCAAAGGTATCAAAGTCAAAACAAGGCCAAGCGCAAGGTCCTGCACCTGGTTTGGGGCAATCTCCAGGACATGTAATATATAATACAACCTGGGGATGAAGGGATTGAGAGCCGCCTGCAGAGATGGACTTCGAGTACTGGTAGATGAAAAGCTGGACATGAGCCGGCAATGTGTGCTCTCAGCCCGGAAAGCCAGCTGTATCCTGCGCTGCATCCAAAGAAGCGTGGCCCACAGGTCAAGGGAGGTGGTTCTGCGCTTTTACTCCACTCTCGTGGAAACCCACCCGGAGTGCTGTGTCCAGCTCTGGAATCCTCAGTACAGGAAGGACATGGACCTGTTGGAGCGAGTCCAGAGGAGGAACACAGAAATGATCAGACGGATGGAGGACCTCTGCTCTGAGGAGAGGCTGAGAGAGTTGGGGTTGTTCAGCCTGGAGAAGAGAAGGTTCCAGGGAGATGTTACTGCAGCCTTTCAATACTTAAGGGGGGTGTCCTGGCCTATAAGGAAGATGGGGACATGTGGTAACTTGCTGTGATACGGGACACTCAACCTCTGCCGTTGAGGACCATTTGAGACACAGACTCTAACATAGAGGATGCAGCAAATGGCACTTTATTGTGCAGTTACATAGGGTTATATAGTTCCTTAAAAAGCCTCGCCCATCGTGGGCAGTTACTGCCTTACCGTCACAGCCCGTAATCTTCCGACCGCCTATACTACTTACAAGTGTCCTACAACAGGGACAGACTTTTTAGCAGGGCCTATCGTGATGGGACAAGGGGTAATGGTTTGAAGAGAGGGGAGAATCAATCTAGATATAAGGAAGAAACTTTTTACAATGAGGGTGGTAAAACCCTGAAACAGGTTGCCCAGAGACTTTCCCATCCCTGGAAACATTCCAGGTGACACTGGACAGAGCTTTGAGCAACCTGCTCAGTTGAAGATGTCCCTGCCCACTGCAGGGGTGTTGGACTAGATGACCTCTGAAGGTCCCTTCCAACCCAAAGTATTCTGTGATTCCATGATATTTGTTGTTGCATTTATTGCATTGCTTTCATTTTTCAATATATGTTTTACGCAGGCATTAAATTTACATTTTTTGTAAAAGATTGATACTTCTAGAACTTTGGCTCTACAGCAAATGTACGGGTGTCTGCTGGGGTTTATTCTCAATTACAGTAACAAGTCGGTGCGATTTTTCAGTACATGTTTTTTGTTTTATTCACTGATGAGGCCTATGTTGCCCTCTGCTGACAGTAAACTGAACGTACCAGACGTGTTTCGGCATGAATATCATGGTTGACAGACACACCTCTTTTTCCCCATCTTCACATAATGAACGTCCCTAATCGCAAAGAAAAAAAAGCCTTGCAGTGTTGTATAAGATGTAAAAAACCCACGTAAGCACTTTATTAAGTTACTGGAGTGACCCACTGGTTAGTGTTCGTTATTGCATGGTATCAAACCTTTCCTTTCTGTAACTGAAGAACAGTGAACGTTCAATACTTAACTTGCAATGTCTTTGAGCAATGCTCCTAAATCCATCGGTGACCGGTGACGTGGTGCAGTGGTTAGCCCTGGCTAGCTGGGGGCCACAGCTGAAATCAGGCTCCCTTTTTGCCTTGTCTTTGTGGCTCGCGCAGCAGCAAAGTGTGGGACAAAACCTATCCCAAAGAGTCTGTTGTTTTATGAGACACGAGGTGAAGAATTTGAAGCAGATGACACGACTTTCCAGAACTGGCACAACAAAATAGTAGCAGAACAGGAAGGCATTCCAAGCCTTCTGGGTGCAGATGTGGCCTGTCATCCAATGGCCTCTTACACATTTTTAAGCATTTTTGCAGCATACTATGTCCTGAGCTCTGTAGTGGCTATTATCGCATTATTCAAGAGTTCACAGCTTAGTGTCAGTTTGGGGCTCCCAATATAAGGCTGTCTAATGCTGGTTTTCTTCAATCTGTCTCTAGCTGTTCAGTTGTGAGCATGGTACATATAGGGTTCCTCATATCCTCAGCTGAAAGAGCCTTGCCTACTGCAGAGGCACAGAGCTCCCCTGGAAGGACCGTACAAGAAGGAGCGTGATTGCTTCTCACGATTAGCCCTCCTTTGAGCAGGGATCAAAACGGAGGATGTCCTTCCTTGGAGGTGGGTTCCTTGCTCAAAGGACTGCTCAAGAGCCTTCATTAAATTGTCTTCGATCTAATGAATTAGAGCAGTTTCTCGTTGATAAAACAGAGAAAATAATGCTTTGTCAGTTACCCCTGAAATAAAACAAACAAAAAAAATTGATGAAAGTTATGTACCCATTATATTCATACAGAAGTGTATATGTATGTAATGATACATATGTACATCTTTGTATTTGCATGGTTTTCCAGGCTAAAATCGTGCTACTCAACAGTGACAACTTCCTTGAGACTGTATTAGCTGTGTAAGTAGCTGCTTCTCTAAATCACAGGCTTCTATTCAATGAAGAAAGATATTCTAACAAACAGCTCATAAAGTGTTAAATATCCACAGAACTGGTTGGAAAAATGGCGGTGAAACAACGTTCACTGTAAGGCTCTTGCTCAGAATAGTATCAGTTTCAAATCAGTTTTCCTAAACAATTTCTTTCTAAAACAATTACTCTATTCAAAGAAAACAAAATCAAACAAAAATGCTTTTTTATTATTTGATCAAATTATTTTATATATTTTTATTTTATTTTAAATTTACTGTCATATCATAATGTCATCATGGACCAATATTTTGTCATGTAATTTGCTACTTTGTCATATAGGGAGATGGATCAGGCCCTGGATTTCCTTAGGCTGGCTTTTAACTGCTGCTGCTAATGCGTGATGAGACAAAACCTTCAGAACTGGGCGGTGGATGAGCTTGGCAGTAACACTGCTCACCTCTCCTGTTACGGCTGCTGTCATATCATAATGTCATCATGGACCAATATTTTGTCATGTAATTTGCTACTTTGTCATATAGGGAGATGGATCAGGCCCTGGATTTCCTTAGGCTGGCTTTTAACTGCTGCTGCTAATGCGTGATGAGACAAAACCTTCAGAACTGGGCGGTGGATGAGCTTGGCAGTAACACTGCTCACCTCTCCTGTTACGGCTGCTCATGCTGTTCCTTGTCATGTTGCCCAGCCACTGTGCTCCAGCTTGTTCCAACCTGCTTCAGCTTGTTCTCGGGCACTGGGTGGGGCGCTCGAATGACTCCCACCCACCAGCTAATCCGTGACAGTGAGGGTAATGCCTCCATGTCTTTGTTCGCTGCCTAGCCAAAGCCACTCTCCTATCCCATGTCTTGGCAGACTGGCTGCAGATGGCTGTAGTCGTAGTAGTCATCTCTTCTGTGCATTTCTGGTAACGATGAAAGTCAAGGATGCCGCAGATGAGCTGCCTCCTGTTTGAGGGCCAGTGGCTAGGAGGCAGTCCTGATATCCCGGTGCATGTTCTGTAACACTGTGAGGTACTGAACTTAGAGAACTGCGTAGCGTCAATGAGAGATATTTCCCATGTGTTTCATGGCTCTTCCTCCTGGCAGGAATACCAATACATGGTGGGGGTATCGTATCATCAGGAAGACCCAAAATTGAATTACAAGGAGGATCTGTGAAAAATTTCTGCCAGAGGCAGTGGAGTGTTATAAAACCATCTAAAGTAACTTGCCTAGTGAATTACTGCATAGATTACTTAACTTGAGAGTAACTGAGACACTCAGTCATCTCTCTCTGCCTCTCCTTTTCTGCTATATATCCTCAGCAAACCAGATGTTGGTTGGCGAGGTATGAATTTGTGTGAGCCCTGGGGTTGTTTACATACACACAAGTGTTCTTGAAATAGTGACTAGAAGTTAAAGAAGAGAGCTCCCAAACTGTGATGACCAGCAGTAAGTCCATTGACTCTCCTCTTGAAGGAACTAGCAAGTAAATCAACTACCAAGTGGTCCCGTGTTCCACCGCTGCAGGCATGGTGGACAGCAATGTCAGTATAAGGAGATACAGGAAAAATATATGGGAACTGGGTATGGACACAAAACATTTACATGCTTGATGTGCCTTTTTTTGTGTGTGTGTGTTTTTCAGTGCAAGTGAGCGTTTCAAATGGAAGTGCAGTTATTCTCAGATCATTTTCTTTAGAGGGGGTAGCTAATTCAGAGCCACTGGCTTTATAGATATAAAACAGATTATATATTCCTAGTCCTTTACTTTGCAGTCATTCACAATGAATTTTCCAATCCCATTTTCTTGGACAGTCACTCAACTTTTGATCTGACTGTCTTGAATCATGAAGGCAAACTTTGTCACCTTGCTACTCACCCTTTCACTTCCATTTTCAACAGCGCATGTAGTTGGGCCATCCTGAAAGAGCCCCCTTGCCTTTATGAAAGGAGACTATTTTAACAGTCCGGCAGTTTCAAAGAAGACTAATAAAATTAGGGCTGCCGTATGTTTACATCCTGGGCAGGAAGGTGATGCTGATGAGTAATTCACTTCAGTGAACGTTTGGCTTTCTTGAGTACAGGATCTGCTCTAGCTCTTTTAAAATCTCCTGTGAATGTTACTTAGTTTAGAATAAAATAAGTGCTTGAGAGAAGAATAGTTTTTTGGAGTATTTTTGAAATATAATATGTCTGATTATGGCATGTATTTCTCAAAGTTTTTTTTATCATTATTTTCTACTATTTTCTGGTTTTTTTATGGTATTAGGTAATTGTAAATTGAGTCCTATTTTTGGGTGAGGAGACAACTCCTGATATAGTATAGTATCAGCAGTATAGTGTCAACTATAGCACGAAAACTATAATACTGCAGTGAGTCAAAACACAGAGATTATAACAACTGTATTAAACTGCAGTGAATCAAAACACAAGAGATTTAATGTTAAACTGTTACCGGCCTGAAATCAAGAGACAACTTTCGATTGCTTGCTTTTCCCACCTAAGTCAAACTTACTGACTGAACTCCCGAGGTGTTTAGTTCAGCAAACAGATTTTGGGCATCAGGGTTAAGCACTAATGTTCCCTGTGCAGCCAGAAGAAAGCAATGGAGCAGAGCAGTCAGTTCTGGAAGAAGATTTAAAGTGCCTGAATGAGCTGCTGACTTTGTTGTTGTCTCTGTAGAGAACAAAGAGCAGTGCAGCATCCTCCGCTGTGCTATGAAAAATGGGGCTGCTGCATGCTGTTTGCCTCCTGGGAGCGGTTCCTGGAGCATTTTGACTCCCAGGCTCTGCCTGGGAATTATTTGAGGGAGTGCATGGAGTTGGGCCCTGACAAACCGTGTCTGTGGAACCATTCAATGCTCCCGCACACCATCCAGCTTGTTGGAGAAGCGCTGTCTTTGCATGGAAGTAAAAAGAAGTGTATGAAGAAAAAAGAAGTGTATGAAGAAAAAAGCATGAATTGCGATTTTAGGACAAGTCTAGGGAAATCCTATTTCCTTTCACTATTATTTCTAATGGCATTATTTCTATTGGCATTCTATTGGCATTATTTCTATTTATAATGGACATTATTTCTATTGGCATTAAACACACCAATTGTTTATCATTAATTGCATTATTCTAGATAAAATTTACCTTTGAAATATTTTTCTTTCATTTTAAAATGAAATAATAAAATGCTTGAAACATAGAAGATTAAAGCTAGCTTTAATCTGAGGGCCTAAAAGGATCACTATTAAAATGATTTCTCAAGTCTATCTGAGAAGAATATTCTTTTCAGGGATATATTTGAAATAGAAATTGGTATAATGTGTAACACAAATACTAAGAAATTGTGAGATTTTCAGATATTAGGCTGTTTCCTGAAAAAAAAAAAAAAAGGAAAGAAAAAGGAGAAAAAGGAAGGAACATTCAGTCATTCTTTCATGCTTTACTGAACCACTGAAGAGTAAGTATTCCCCAAAGAAAAAATCAACAGTGTTCTCTCAACAGTTCCACAATGTGCACTTGTGCACTTCCTGAAGAGCTGGGCTTTTGAAGGGGCTGGGTCAGGGAGACTGATTATCTAATTCTTTTGAAATCAAGCTTTAAAGTCAGGTATTTGAGAGGTTAGTAACTATCAAAATTAGAAATTATTTGCCATCAAAAATCTTTTGCTGTGATGAGCTTTTACGTGACAGTACACATATGACCAAATAATTTTTTATCCACACTTCCCTGTTATTTACCTTTTCGTTAATACATTGTAATGAATCTCAATACCTCCAGTACATGCAGGTGTATGAATCTGTCCTAAAAATTATAGCAATTGTGAAGTATATACGAGTGGCAATCAGCCATTGAAAGCATCTCTCCATTATCTTCATCTTTGTGATTCTTAAAAATTGCAGTGGGGTATCCTTAATTAATGTGTAAAAATAACACCTAATAGCTGGAAAATGTTTTAAGTTCCTTTCAGTTGCAGGTTACAAGATAATCATCTTGTGCAAACATGCCTCAGCATTTCCTTGTATTCAAGGCTGACAAAATGAGATGTCTCCTTTAATTCTTTTGGCAGTTGAATAAAAGTGATCAAAACCTTTTGTTATACAACCTTCAAGATGAAGATCACATCTGCTGAGTAGTTTTTGAAGGATGTAGTATATAAATTTGCGTAATTAGCCAGAAGCTTTTTTTCCATTGACTTGTAAGCAGAGTGCTGTCTCCAGAGTTCATTACCAGACTTAAGAGTTGCAAATGTTGTTATCAGAGTTAAAGCTGCTCCATCACAGCGTACTTGCAACATTTTAAAATACTCCCAGTGCAGTTTCCTTGCTGTCTAAAATAATCAAGCAGATAATGGATTTCACATTTCACAGTAATGGAAAACTGTGAGCAGCATTTTGAGGCATTAATGACTGTGGGCATAATATGCCCTTTAGCTGTTTTCATCTGAAGAAGAAACACATAGCTTTTGCCCTGAGCAGTTGCATCTTCTGAATGAATGTTGCAAACAATACCAATCAATTTGCTAATGCGCCGGTGTGGTTTGTACGCATGTGTCTATACATAATGGATTTATTTTGTTGCTCCTGCAGAAGCTGTCTTTGAATTTGTTCACAACAAAAAAGGTTTCAGTTTTGTCCTTTGGATCTTATTAGGCTAGAATTATTTTTATGATCTGCTGTGATGCAAGTTATCTTGTATCTGACAACCTATTGCAAACAAACGAGAAACAACTTCTGCGTCTACCACTGAAAGCCTTACGGGCAGCTGTACTGACCTGGATCTTACTCGTTCCATGAAATGCAAAATCTTTTCTCTTTGTCTGGTCTTTGGATGGAATGCTAGTGCTAAAGTAATTGTCATGATTCATGGTGGGATTTGATTCAACCAACAAGGAGTATCCAGCTCCACATCAGACTGTCTTCATGGTGTTATCTCTCTATTTTTTGTGTATTGAGCAAATAATCTTTAGATATTATGCCTTCCACAGGCAGTATTTGTCTTTCCACACCAAGTAACTACACACACAAGAAACACCTAGCTGCCCTTTTTAAGGTAGACTTGGTTCACTCCACCTATGATTTCAAATAGATCATTTGTGCTGTAATGCTCAAGACGGCAGCAATTCTTAGACAAAGAATTTGATTTCAATAAAATTGATCTTTCATTTTCTCAGTCTTCAGTAAGTTCATCATCACAGTCAGATGAGGAAGAGTGAGTCCATAAAAATACTGGTTTCGCTTTTCTGCCTCATTGAGACCAGGTTTTTCGGTCATCCTGAGATCACAGAATTTAATCCACTACTGAGGAAACTTCCCCCACTCTGAAACTCCCAGGATCTCTGCCCTGAGATTAAAGAGAGTTTGGTTTTCTCAAGTCCTTATTCTGTAATTCCCTCAGCACCTCCAAAGACGCCACAAGAGAAATCCATATCAAAGCTGAAGTCCACGTACAGTTCTCAGAGCACCTATTCCGTAACACAGATCAGCGTTTCCTGGTCACATAGCTGTTGTAAACTTTCCAGATATTTCCAGTCTTGCTTACCCTTTCCTCAGCTGTGTGCAAAGTGCAAAAATAACGTGTTTCAACAAGAAATGTCTCAAGCGTCCCTGACTTGCTTCATAGATGCAGTTCAAGGTGTTGGAACTTTCGTGTTTGGTTTTTTTGTTAAAAAGCTTGTTTGTATAGGCTGAATTCTTCAAGGTTCTTTAGTGTTGGTCTGTAAAATTCTATTAAATTGTTTTGGGTCTCCCCTTCTTCATACAAGAAATAAAAAATGTCACTAGTAATAAACAGCGAGCAGTCAACCTAGAAGGAGATACACAGATCTTACCAAGAGGAGAATGGGTGCAGGCGTATTTAACAACATTGCCTGAACCAGGGCTTCTCCATGGGCATCTCTCTCCTCTTGGGATTCAGACCATTAGGTACTTTCAGAAGAGATCACGAGTCAGAAGATGGTCTTGTCCTCCATACTGCTGTCATTAGACTTCTTTTCAGGAAAGGGGGATCCTGGATTCTAGGTCCTCCTCAAACATAGATGTGTACATGTATGTGTACATGTGTGTGTATGTGGGCAAGCGTGGTGGGGGTGGCAGCTCCTAGTTTGTGGGAGAAGGTTCAGCTTGCTGTCCTGCCCCTGGGGATGGCAGATAGTCTCCATTCCTTTTGCTGAAGTTTGAAGAGACATGAAGGAACTCTCAACAACGGTATTTCTTTTCCTGTTGTGTAAGAAGGAGCATTATTGTGAGGCTGGTAGGCCATGCTGTCTACTGGAAAACAAAACCTGTTCTTTCACACCTCTGTGGAGTAAAGGAGGCCTACAACGTATCAGGAACCAATTTGTTCCTGAAGGTCAGTACACAATGTGAAGTTTCTTAAGTGGTAAAAATGGGTCATTCTTTTTATTCTTTTTTTCAGTGCCAGTTGGTAATATCATCTGTTAATGATGAATGTTAAATGCTTATAAAACAATAAAGGGATAATTTCTAAATAGTGATTTGTGTGACTCGAAGATACTGATGACAAACAAGGTATTTTACATACTTTATTAGGAACAAAAATATTCCTCAGTCATGACTCCGCTTACAACTGTCTTTGCTCCATCGAGAAGAAAATAAAGCTTTTCTCTTTCTTCTTACTTGTTTACTAGATTGCATAGCTGCACACTAAGTAAGAAGTTAAAGTTACATCACCAGAATGAGTAACATCTCTTAAATATTGCTTTATGTTCTTGTGGAGTGGAAGAAATGAAGTGGAAGACCTAAGAATAGCCTTGAAAAGAACTTTAAGGAATAACAGCATGTAGAATTTGTAAAAAAGCTAGACAAATAATACTTTAGAAACCCTGACCTTGAATTATAAAATACAGCACTGCTACACTCAAAGCATGTATTAGAATTAGAATAACTCATAGACACACATCTGCATCTTGCAAACACCAGTTTTTCTGTTTGTGTTGCTGCATAAAGTTCAAGGCACATTTTTTATGGTTTTGGCCTTTTTATAAAGCGAATGGTACAAAAACACGCTACTAGTAAGGCAAATATTAAAAATAGGACTAAACGCAGTACACTGAAATATCCGTTATCAGGTATCTTCTGGGCATAGACCAGAAGTGAGTATAACATTGTCCACTCCAATTTCTCCAGTTTTGCCCTTCCCACGCTCTGATTCAAAAGTGACCTGTCATAAGAAAAGAGATGTATTAACAGTGACGATGTAGTTTATCCGACCATTTAGCAACTTTTAATGTTAATTAGTTATAATGCGATATCTGAGGGACGTTTTATCACAATAAAGTACTTAATGACTTAAATCCTTGCAGTCCTTCTGATCTAGAGTTATAATTCTCTGCACAGATTTACAGTACGAAATGGATTCCTTTAATAAGATTACTTATTTTCACTGTACAAAGAAAATGCAAATTGAGATAAATTCTGTTATAATAACATAGCTTTATCGCAGTATTGGTGTTAGCACACTTCATTTCTTCAAGACATCACAACCGTTCATTTTTGATCTCTTTGGATCCTTAGGTACGGGGTGTATATACTATGTATATATTTACTCTATATGGTATGTATACTAGAGAGAGAGTAGGTTCATTTTTATGAATAAGATGCCTGGGTTTTTATTTTATAGTCTGAGTCTCATTTGTGTAAGGGTTTTTCTACATCATTCCAGCAGTGCAAAGAGCCTTGAAAACGGCTTGAATTTCATTTATACTCACAGTATTCAATTATACAGTAGAAGTCTTTGCACAGCTCTGAAAATGTCCAGTCACATAAATGAAAACCAGGCTCTAGAATCTCAAGGAGAAGCTTGCTGAAGTCCAGATTGAGGCAGTTTTGAAGTATACATCAGTGCGCAGTGTTCCCTGTGGGCTAGTACGTCCTGCTCCTAAGGTGATTGCTCACCCGTGACCATACATGCTCTCTCCTTTTGCTCTAGTGGTCTGGTTTAGTGTGATTTGAGAGCATCCTCTTCTATGAAACAGAAAGTTTTCATTTTTCCAGGCATGTATGTATGCTTCTGTTGCATGAGATATTAAGAAGAGCTTTTGATTGCTTGTGTTAATTTATGATCCAAAGCAGGTTTTTTACAAAATGACCAAATCAGTACCCAGTTCAGGTAATTCAGTTCTGAAATTACCGCCAGATAATAACTTTTCTGCGTCCTGAAAAGTGTGCTTCTGTTTCCCGTTTCAGATAAGCATTTCAATTGCCAGTAAGCAATGCCTATAAAACAGTTGATAGAACCTAGAACCCTTGAGGATTAGGAAGTTAAACTGCTGTGTTGGTTATGGTAGTTGGCTTATAAATTGTGTTATACTTACACTGTTGGTTGTTCCAGCCCCCTGAAATATCTCTATTTTCCCAGTTCTCCACCTTTCATCTTTTCCTTTGTTCTGCTCCCAGATAGGAGCAGGTTTTTTGTTTGCCAGGAACACTCGAAGTTTCCCCACTCTCTCACCAGCAAGCCGATAACTGAAAATCAAGCAGTAGGTGCTCTCTGGTTTGAGGTCGGTGAGAAGAAGTTTTAGACGCCCCATATCCTTCTTGTGCCCCACAAAAGCAGGAACTGCCATGTAGTATCCATCACCTTGTAACCACAAAAAAGGGAAAAATGCATCTTTAATGGACTTGTGTCATTTATTAGGAAACTGAAAACATATTTGCTAAGAAAATATGTGGAAGCTGTGTTACTTGAAGAATTTAAAAACAGACTGGAGAAAAGCATCAGGGTTTGTACTTTGCAAGGAATAAGCTTGCTCTGTTGGAAGTCAGGTCAGTTTACAGATGACATGAGTTCATATTTCACTGGCAGTTACAATCATTCTTCATTGCACTATCTTTCAAAGGCAAAACCATCTCAGTTCTTCAGATCTAACAGCCTGACTCATGCTACTGTGCCTCTGTGGTCAGATCATTTCCAGTACTTGAGCTAGCTCAATACTCTCTCCACTGTCCTCTGCAGTAATGCTAAACTTGTAAAGGAACTAACTGATGGCTCATTCCCCAAATCCTGGAGGACCAATGGAATGACAGAAACATGCACAGTGATAAAGGGGTAAAACATCTGGGCCCATAAATAAAGTCATAAGCAGCAGATGTTAAGTTCAGGAAGATGGGGTAAGGTCAGGGTAAGGTCTTCCTGGAAGTGATAACGCAAAGGACCTGGGGAAAAGCAAATATATGGAGCAGGAGAGGAAGGGTTAGTGAAGAAAGTAGGGGATGGAAAGACTGGGAGGTGAGGAGAGAATGTGGGTGTAGGAACTGTAGCAAGTGGTCTGCAGGATCCACTGGTCTCTACTGCAGCAAATTCTGCCACACTTCCTGTGTCACAAGGGAAGAGACATCCTTTCAAACAAGTTTCTTCAGCCACACCTTTTTATATACTCCTGCACAGCAGTCACACATTGCACTCATGGAGCTCTTTCCCAGGTTTGAGCAGGCCTGTTGGTAGCACGTCAAGTATCGGTGGTTCTTGAATAGCATCCTGCTCTTGGCTCTTTCTGAGGAATGCTGTCACTAGTTTGTCTTGCAGAGTTTGAGATTTCAGAGCAGTTATCACAATGCTGTCTAAACCATGTGAGTGACTACGTTGTTACATCCATCAAAATGGCAGGTATGTGATTAAGTGCCCTCACAGTCTTGGAGAGACACAAAGTGTAACTAATAAAGTTTCTGTTGCCTTGTACCTTGCAATTCTGAACAGTTAGATTCTAATAATTTTCCTCATCTTTTGATTTGTGTTGTAATACATTGATGACTACCAGTTGTCCCTGGATATCTCAAATAAACAATTTCTACTCCCAGAATTCTCTGATTCCTTTTTTCTTTTTTAACGATAATCCACTGATAGGAATTCTTAGATTGGAATTAAGTTAATTCTTGATTCTGTTTTACCCTCCGTCCCGTCCTCGCCCCGCACCCTCCTGCCCGCCTTGTTTTTTTTTTTGGAAGGGGTGAGCCACCAAATCAAAGCATAGCTAGAGGACAGGTATTCAAATACCTCTATCTCGGTCAGCAGGATTCCAGTCAAAGTCATCATCAGCATCCTGTTTCCAGTCGCAGACCCCTCGACTGAAGCTGCAATCAACTGAAAACAAAATTGACAATGGAGTCGCAGAGATAAGAGAAGCACTGTATCAAAGCACTGATAAAAATAAGTTGCTCTTTATTCACCCAATTATTAATGTATAGGTCATTCTAAAATTATCCACAATCTGAGGGAGCGTTGTCCTAGGTTAAATTGCAAAAAAGCAGAACATTAGAATTCATGTAGCAATTCTTCCTTTAACTCACAGGAAAATCTGTTGTGTCTTTTTTTACTGCCAATCATCTCCCATCTGCACGTGAGTTTATATGTTGTGGCTTCTGTATACTGAGAGCCTGCTGATCAGCAGGTATAGCTGATGGTGTTAGTTTTCAACTATAGCATCAGAGGTGGTTTGGGATCTGCCAACTTTTTAGAGCTTTCCTCTCTCCATTTGATCACTGCTGTAGTTGTTACCAGCTGGGGTGCTCGAGCTCCAGTTCTATCCATTGAAAGAGAGAAGCTGGCCTCTCATGAGAGGAATCCTCTGTGTCAGCGCTTGATACTCATACTACATGGAGCTGGCAATAGCCCAAATCCGTCGACCTTCAGA
>NW_010419628.1:8057-11480 GCF_000710305.1 Buceros rhinoceros silvestris | reverse complement strand
AAAGAGTGTCACCCAGAGCATACCACAGCCTTCGTGACTGCGCAGATGAAAAGCATTACATACAGAAAGATAAAAATACTGTGCAATGCAAGCATGAACGGATCAGATTAAGAATGTCAGCCATCTGAATGTCCTCAAAAAGAAGCATCCTTCTTGTTCTTTTCATGTATTTTACTGCAAGACAGAGAGGTGCAGTACAAGGCATGTAGAGAGCTTTACTGTATAGATCCATTCGTTCTGAGACTGCTGCTTTCTGAATTGGAAAAACACCAGTATCTTACCCTTAAAGTCAGCCAGAACATCTATGTTGTTTTGTTTAAGGTTTGGAAGTATTTGTGAATTGTTCTGAGGCGAAACCCACCTTGTCCTAAAAATAATCTCAGCTACTGCCAAACCCAGTATTTCAGCTCCTGCGCACTTGGCTGGTAACTCCCCAGGAGGATGCTGCTGCCCTGTAAATGCATCAGCTCAATACAATCTCCCAGTCCCCCCTTTTGGATTCTGCTTTTTTCCTTGGGTCTTATAAGCAGGTCTTTTGAGGCAGCTTCATGATTCTGTCCATCACAGGGAAACTGTTTCCCACTAGGAGAGAGGGGGAGAGTGCCCTTTGATCTGCCTTTATGTTCTGCTTTGACCAGAGCGACACTACAGTCTGTTATAGATCCCAACAGGCAGTGAAGTTTTCTGTTTGAAAGTGTGTGAAGCAGTTTCTGAAGGCATGGCAAAAGCTGAAGTTGTGTGCATAAATTGTCAGGTCTTGGACCTTGCATGCTCCCCTGACTGATTTTACAACAATTTTTTTAATGTGAGAAAGAACAGGATGTGATATCCAGAGGACTTACTGGGGAGTTGGGAACTATCATAAATGCATAGCCAGGCTATTTAAGATTCAGGATAAATGTGTATTCAGTCTTGTTCAGTGGAAGCTCCTATTAACTTCCGACAGAGGTCCAGGAGAAAAACCAAGAGAATATGGCTGAAGAACATCGGCATATTGTTGCATGCTATACAACACTCTTCTAACGGTTTCATTTTATCGACAATAGATGTTACTTCATTTTATCATGATGGTGAGAATCACGAGAAATTCAATTGCAAGTCAAGTTTCAGTGTGTGGGAAGTTTCTGTAAGTGGCTTATAAACAGTTAAAGTATGTTTTGAAAAGGACACAAAACCAGCTTCTGACATTGGAACTGGCACAACAGTTTGGTCAGATACTGTCTCTAATGCGCTCACCAAGCCTTTGTTTTACGTTGAAGGATTTTAAACTGCTTCTGGCTTGGCTTTTCATGTTGTGTCATGAAAACACAAAATACACAGGAAAACAAATACTGCAGGATAAAAATAATCTACCTTTTTGCTCTGGTCTTGACACTGGAACTTTCCTCTGTGCCAGGAGGGGGCCAAATGCAGCTGCTTCTTTCACATTGGGAACTAGGGAAAATGACTGGTTAATTGTCACAGGAACAGAAAATGGAACTGTATTCTTTTATACCGGTTGCCATCATTTATTTAAATAACTCCATGTATGTGTTATCCACGCCACTACCAAACTCACATTCCTAAGCTCAGTTAGATACTGACTCTGAATTTTAAAACCGTGTTTAAATTGCTGTTTTCCGCAGCACGGTGCCTTCTAAGCTGTGGGCAAAGGAGCTACAAGATTCATAAGTTCATAAAATGCTGAACGTGATCATTCTTTGGCATGGTGATCTGCTTTCTTGCTACAAAACTTCAACTAATTATTCAAGTACCTGAACTGTACCAGACAGTGAAGGCAATGACTCAGTGTCTTGGCAGCATTTTGCCAACAGCAGCCTCAAAAAATGGGTAATGTTGGAGGCTTTGTAAAAGCCAAAACTTTGGGTGATCAAAGGCCCACACCTCTGTATTTTGGTAAGCGATAGCTGTTGCTGCTCTAACAGAAGCCCCAGGAAATTATTTTTCTGAAGTTGTACTCTCTGCTGGGGTACATGTTCTGCAAACCCGATCAGCCCTCCTGTCTGTTGGGAAGGAAGGGCACAATGACTGCCCTACCTCTTCTTCACCCTCCTTGCAACAGCTAGCAAGCACAGCCTGGTGTTTTGGTAACCAGTCCTGGTGGAAACCTCCAAACAAGTTATTTTGTAAAAATTGGTTGTGCCAAACTGGAAGAGTCAGTACAGCAGGCAGCACAGTCAGTGAATGCTAGGTGCGTTCTCTAAGATACTGGCCTGAAGGAGACAGTTACATAAGAAGCACTACTTTTCAGCCAGAGACTCAGAAACCAAGGTAAGACCTCTCCTGTCTCATGAGCTACAAGGTACAGAAGCTTGCAAACTCTTATTTACTCTAAGTAATACTCCAAAATACTCTTAATTATTTTAAAAGGTCTGTCATTAAGCTTCTTTTGTACTATTTTAAGTGATTAAGAGAGGAATGCAATCACTAAAAAAAATTATAGTCTCAACTTCTTTGTGCAGGACCTGTGTAAGTAACTAATCACGCTTGAGATAAGGGGAAGATCTGCTTTCACTGGCAGAGGAATCTGCACATATGCAGATAATACCTGTGATGTATACATACACACCTGTGAAGACAGGAGGATCTTAAAAGTGCCATTTCAGAGGAGGAGTGAGGGAGGATCCTTTGGATTATTGCTTACAGAAGGTGTTAGTGCAAAGCCTGAGAGACTGAAGTTCGTTTTTCAGCCACACCATGTGGGCAGCAGTGCTTAAGAAAAGCTCAGACTACCTCAACAGTGCCAGATGATAGGAGCTATGGAAATGACTTTTCCCTACTCAGCATTGCATCATACATGCTATTAGAAAGTCACAAATGCCAAATATTTTTAAAGTCCTTACTTTCATATGCATGCACATTTTGTTCAGAGGGGAGTTTTTTCCATGAGTTCCACTCAACTAGGGTTTTCCATTGAAATACTCCAACCTACTCACAGGCATAAACACATACTCGATTTTAAGAAGATGCAACCCACTGCAGTCCAGAGTGTCCTAGCACTATAAAGACTATGCCATCTACTTAACCTTTCTTCTTCAAAAAATTGCTCTTCGTGTACACCGGAGAAAACATACACTAACGAAGAAGCCCTGGAGGCATTTCCAAAGGTGCTGAATTGAGCTGAGAAGGGAAAGTCGTACAATCTTAGGAGGTTTCTGACGAATTGCCAGGAGCATGTCCTCTCTTGTTGCTTTTGCATCCTTTCCCTCACCCAGACCATTGCTTAAATCTGGAATAATCTGGATAATATTTGTACTTAAGGCAAGGATTAATATATCTTTCTTCAAATTAATATATGTCTACATAGAACAGGCACATAGAAATTAGGTGTTGAATTTACTGTGATGCCATAAACTTGGCCTCATACTTAGTGGAAGAGGCTCAGGCTGTGAAAACCCCTGCCAAAATGAAGAGAGCTATTAA
>NW_010419628.1:916-7947 GCF_000710305.1 Buceros rhinoceros silvestris | reverse complement strand
AATATGATCAGTTCTGGAATGAGTGGAGTGATTTAACAGAAGACAACAGCTGCCGGAATGATTTATTTATGGAATTATTGAATTACACTTGAATTCACTTGAGAGAATGCTATATGCAGGTGTAGCTGTGTGCTGCAGATGCTTCAACTGAAGAACTGTAGTGCACATAAAAAAGAACCAAATTTTGTATCCAAATCTATTTTTGTTTTCAGTGACAGGCATCACACTCAGCTTCTCCCCTTACTAGAAGATATCACCTGCATATTATGAGAAACTGTAAGCCTCAGCTTACAGAAAGCTTTCCAAGAAACGTTACTTGTTGGAGTGTATCTACATTTTACATCAGATGATCACCGGACATAACCGGGGCCCAAAGTTTGCCCTCTTCTAAGTACTAGGCAGGACTCAAGGTTGCTCTTTTCAGCTCTTCTGCTGGCAAGTGGTGCTTGCAGAAAGGCAGGTCTTGTCTCCCTAAGAACATATTCTCCTCATGCTCCCTAAGAACATATTCTCATCAACGAAACTCACATATGTCCCACTTCAGGCGGAGTCTATCCTTCTTTCTGTGCTGCTGGTGCCCACCCAGCTACTTCTCTGCAGCACTAGCTACTATATAATCTCTACATATAGACCCCTTTGTATCATGGTGGCACGCATTCCTAACCGTTGATGCCATCGTGATACTCTTAGAGGTAAGACGTATTGATGTTTTGAGCGGGCATTAGTGGCACAGAGAACGAATGCCCAGGTCTTCAGAGGTGCTTATGTAACTACCACCAATTTCCATAGGAGTTGTGTCTGTGAATGTCTGAGATGAACTGAATATAAATAAATTGGTGACATTCAGGTCCTGAGAACAGCCACCTTGCTGCTGACACAGGTTCTTGCATCTGCAAGAAATTCAGGGTTGCTTTCTGTGACACATATCTGAGTATTGCCCCTGTTCTAGGAGGGTGAATCTCTTTGAGCCGTGTTAGATGCAGTTTGTAAATTGTATTATATATCAGAAACTGCAGCAAGGAAAGAGACTTTCTGCAAAATAGAATAGCCCCAGCCAGCTCTGTCTGGGTGAAAGCACTTCCCTAAAAAACAATAAAGCTCACATAAAACATCTCTGAAACTGCAGAGAAGGTCTGCAATCACAGGAATGCTTCTTAGCAATAACCTCAGAATATGAGAAAGTAGTGTTGAAAAGAAGCATTGTTCTAGTATAAATGTGTCTAAATAGAGTGCCATGAAGAGGACTAGAAACAAATCAATACAGAAAACTAAAATTCCACATTAAAAACACCAGGCTTACAGGGAGCGCTGAGCATAATGAAATAAATGAGGCTCGAGAGTCACCTCCTAGCGATCCCCCTATCCAGTGACCTTTAGATAGAGAAGACAGGTAACAGACTGCCATTAAAAGATATAGCAAAAGAGCTAGTTAGGTTCAAGAATATCTTTTCACACACTGCACAGCAGTGTCCTCCTGGAAGTGAAGGCAAACACCAGTTCACTCTGCCTGTCAAGCAGGTTTGTTAGCACTGGTCTGCCAGTTGCGCCAACTCTGACTACACTTGTCTGGAGATGACTAGCACCTGGCTTGCTTGGAGCACAACTGGAGTGAGCTCAGGTCTGTCTGAAAAGTACCACATAGATAGACCCTCCGTTGTCTATTAGTCACATAAGGGCCAATGAGATCACAAAAGCAATAGCAAGCTTCAGGAGCACATCTGGAAAAGCACTGCGTGGACTAGGCTGCAATATTAAAATGTTCAAAGTAAGTAAAACAAAACAAAAGAAGCCAAAACCCCAAACCCAACAAGCAGAAACTCAGTAGCAGAAATCTGTGGGGCACCCTTCAGATACAGTACAAAAGCACTGGTAAATAACTGGTAAGTGACCTTGTGGTGCTAAAGGAGCTTACTGAAAACACTGATAGATTTTCCTTTATGTGCACTTTGTTTCACCTCTCTGCTTTGCCAACTGCTGTATATAAAATTACTTACAGTGCCTTTGGAATGACATGTTTGTCTGAAAAAATATGGCTTAGTTTACAGCTTGGAAGTAATTTTCTCTTTTTCTGCAGTAATGCATATGCTATCTTTAAAGCTTTAATTCCTTTTTCTTTCCTATTAGTGGGTCTGTACTTCTTATAGCTCATCTGTGGCATCACACTGAGCTCTTGCTGAGGCAGCTATACTGGACAGACATATAGCACAAGATAAGCACCCTTGTATGTAAGTGGCAATATGTGGGCAATATATTTTTATTTCTTATTGTGGCTGTTTGGTTTTTCTCTGTCATGGAAAATGGCCATGCCTGGTTTTGCCTAGGTAGTCTAAATGTAAAAATAACACCAAATTTGGGAACAGTAACTTGCTCTTGGTTATTCTAACACTTAGAATTCTAAAGTGCCTGAAACTGCAGCATGTGGGAACTCTCACAAAAATGGTACTTGCCCTCCTTCTAACACTGCTCTCTGATGTTCAAAGCCATAACCCCCCTCCCAGAAAACCAGAGAGAGCACTGTAAAAATATCAAGCAGAATATAAGAGCTAGTAAAATGAAGACCAGCTTCCTTTATATACAGTATATCAGTATGTCAGACTCAAAGGAACACGCCACGTCTCTGCTACCACATCCTCCTCTGAAAGAACTGCATTTTCCAGATGTCTGACGTATTTGAGCCTTTTATCTATAGCTGTGGACTGAGCTGTGGTCTGCGCATTATTTGCTCACACAGTGGTCTAATTATCAGAAAAGAATAAGATTAAGAGCAAACATCCTGATTAACTGAGAGAGTGCTCTTGTTCAGAATTAAGAGCCTAGAACCCATAAGGAAAACAGTTGACTTTGAGTATTGCTAAATAAAGCAGGAAACCTCTTCATCGTTCCTGGTGCTATCAAAAGAGGGGCCTCCATAATTATCATAGCTGGCTACAGAAGTGTTTTAAGCATGATATGCACTTCATATACTGATAAAGTACAGAATATGGAATTTAACTGTGTCAGCTACAGTCGGCAATACCACTCTGGATTACAAAGGGCACATGCAAAGCACTGAAATGTTAGAAAATGACAGAAGCAAGGTTGTGCACTATAAATTCACCTTTGGCTTGAGTGAAATATCTTTACAGCCATTACTTATATAATCGAGCACTTTGGTCCACGTACGGAAAAGTCTATTCTCACACAGCAAGGAGTTTTCCACTCCTTTGGTTTACTCTCATTTTCTACACAACTACAATTTTTGCAATCAGTATTACAGAGTCCTGTTTATTAAACTGCACCTTTCACAACAGGACAGGTCCTTCCTTCACACTGGACAAGGTAAGGATCCCATGGAAAATAGTCATTGAAAGTCATTACAGACCATATCATAAGGTATAAAAATACAAGAAGAAAAATACAACTTTTCACAGATTATCTTGATTTTGACATTTCTTAAATGCTGGGGGCTTCACTTTGCTATCTTTAACTATTGTGGTTTTTAAAAAAAACTATGAGTAGTAGTTTTCACAAAAGTACTGTATTTTGATAGTTGACCTATTTTAATAATTTCAATCTCCATGTAATAATTAATTTTCTCCCTACTGTATTTTTCTGTGGCTCCCTGCATAGTTATTATGTAGTAAAACTACTATTATAAAATAATAAATAAATTCCAAAATAATAATTAGGATCTCTAAAAAGTGTGACCTATCTATTTTTCCTAATTAACTACTCTTCCTGGAAGACAAACAATGCCAATATTAATAATACAAAAGGCAGATGCTGTGTGAATACTGAAGGGGATTATATGGAGGAATTGAATGTGATAACAAAGGAATCACTGTTGAACAGACATCGACAGAGGAGGAAAAAACATATGTGTAAAATTCCAAGCTATAAACTTGAGCTAACCCTGTATTCCAAAGGATCATTCAGTATCACTAAAAATGAAAGTGTTTTTAAAGCCCAACATTCAAGCAATTAAGTGTCTAAATTGTGGCTGAATTTTTGCAGTAACAAGGATCAGGTGTAGCATATGGAAATTTAAAAGGAAAGGAAACACAGTTAACATATGCAACCCATCCTGAAAGAAAAATGCAAATGGCACAATGCCTTAAGTCCTGTGCATAGCTGGTATCAAAGAAGCAAGCCATAAATAATACAGAGTTCACATACTTCATGAAACTACCCCTTGGGCATACTAGTATCCATGTATCAAGAAGCACACCAATCTTCTGTCAATATCCCCTGGCAAAATAAAATCTCTCTAGCATGTTCAGCATAGAAATTCCTTATATTCATAATGGAAAATTCCAGCCAAATGTGTCTGGAACAAAGACATTATAGGCAAAAATACAGATAAAACACAATGCTTTAATATTTCCAAGCAAGAATATTAATTGTCACTGCTGTCAGTTGTAGTGGCAATTTTGTAATTTCTGCCTAGTCCAGGTATAAGGTTTTCAAATGTCCTGGTTTGGCTGAGATAATCCTTGAAAAAGAATCTCACCAAACATCATGGCAAAAATCTCTGGTATATTATTTGGCTTTTCCTACAGATGAAGGATATTCCCTGTGTGCCCTCACTCAAACTGAAATGTGGGAAATCAATGGATTCTAAATAGTGTAGCACTGAATACTCAACGGGAAGGTTACAGGATCCACCCTTTGCGTTTGCATTGGGTCACAAAGCCCCGTGCAGGAGAACATGTTCTCCTTGTATCAGCACACATAGACAGCACAGCCCTATGTCCTTTTAACCAAAAAAGATTGTAATCCTACCCTAGGGGCACGATTTCTGGCAATCCTTCCTGACCTGTCCAAGCAGGTTACAGAAGAAACCTGTTGAGATGTCTGAGCTACCTTCCTGAATCCATCTGTCCATCCATCCATCCATCCATCCATCCATCCGTCCATCCATCCATCCATCCATCCATCCATCCATCCATCCATCCATCTGTCACAGAAAGGCAGAAAGGTATAGGGGGCCTGACTTGGATGATTTTTTTTTTCTAACAGGTTGCCTTGTCTCATAATTGAGGAAGCAGAAAAGCCCACAGTCCTTTATGGCACAGAATTTTGAATAAATGTATTTATAACTAATAACAATATTACTTATAAATATCTAATTTAATATTTTCAATAACTATTAACAGAACCTATTAGTACTATGCCCCTAAAAGTGCTAGCCCAACAATATTCTTGCAAATCTGTTTGGAAAGAAAGGCTTTTATCCCTATAGAAATCCCAACTGCCCTTCAGGTTGCACTACCATTTGGCAGTTAATTAGTAAAACAGTCATTTCCAGTCTAGCTGAACACATCTGGTACTACCAGTGCTAGTCAGTTCACACCATTCTCTTGGCACATGCAAGCTTCCCATCAACTCACCTTCATGAAGAAGCTTGAGTACCCGAGGAACTAGTCTTAACAATATTTATAGAAATCCCAACTGCCCTTCAGGTTGCACTACCATTTGGCAGTTAATTAGTAAAACAGTCATTTCCAGTCTAGCTGAACACATCTGGTACTACCAGTGCTAGTCAGTTCACACCATTCTCTTGGCACATGCAAGCTTCCCATCAACTCACCTTCATGAAGAAGCTTGAGTACCCGAGGAACTAGTCTTAACAATATTTGCCATATATATTGCACCTATTGGCTTCTCACTTTCTCCATACTTCCTGCAGAATTATGGCCAGCTTTAGATTAATTAGCATGATTGGGGAAAGTGATGTCCTTTTTCAGGATAGAATTTTAGTGGAAATATATGTGAAACAGAAATATATAGTGAAACAGAATTCTGTAATTGTAAAAGTATGAGATGGTCCATCAGAAGACCTGAATTGTATTGCTTCTTGTGAGAGAACGGGGCAAGATGCTTAATCCTTTGGTCTGAGACTCTCAAATGCATTTGGCAGTACCAGCATTGTAAGGCTGAATCCCAGTGGTATCTTGCCATCCAGTGAGAACTTGAACCCCGATTTGGCTTCAGCTCCTGCACCTGCTACCTCTTTTAGGTAAGTGATTTATGAGGGGATCTTAGAAGATGGATAGGAAATGGCATAAGCTTGTCAGGAGTGAAAGGCTGAGTAAAGAGGTAGGCTGAGGCTTAAGCAAGGAATATGATGTGGCTGGCTGGAAGGAGAGTGGCAGACTGAGCACAGGATTCTCCACTTCTGAGGCATGACACTGTTAGCCAAAAAGTCTCACTTTTTGTTCTGGTTAAAAGCTGACATGCTGAAGTGTATTTTTGTACTTGGCAGCTGTTTTGATATTTTGGAAATATCACCGATTCCAGAATTGTGAGCTTATGTGCTTACAGTACTGTAGACAAGTCTAAGCAGCTTCCAGAATGCAGGTCTACACACACGGGATACCACTACTTTCTAAACTGCTTTGAAATGCTCAGTTGAAACTGTAGAATGAATCACAGAATCATGTAGGTTGTAACGGACATCTGTAGGTCATCTAGTCTGACCTCCTGATCAGGAGGTTGCTCAAGGCCCAGCTCAGTCATATGATTAATATCTCTAAGAATGGATATTTCACAACCTCTCTGCATACTTGTACCAATTTTTGTCCATCTCACGGTAAAATATTCTTTTCATTATATCTAATCTTTTTTTTTCCATTCCAAGTTGTTCTATTGCTATATATTTTCAAGAAGAGTCTGGCTGTGCTTTCCTAATAACCTTCCATTAGCTAGCTGAAGACAGCTATGAGATCTCCCCTTAGCCTTCTCCTAAGGCTGAAAAAAAAGTTACTCTCAGCCTCTCCCCATACACCATGTTCTCCAGGCCTCTGACCTTGGTACTAGACTCATGCTAGTATGTCCTCATCTGCCTTGTAAAGGGGAGCCCAAACCTGGGCACAGCACCTCAGATGTGGTGTCAGAAGTGCCAAACAGAGGGGAAGAACCACTTCCCTTTATCTGCAAAGCTTCTTCTAAGAAGTCATCCCATGTTTGTAATGTTGCACGAGGATTTCCTCTCCCAAAGCATTTGCTTTTGTTCATGTCGCCCCATTTCCACGGCCTGTCCAAGTCCCTCT
>NW_010419628.1:403-723 GCF_000710305.1 Buceros rhinoceros silvestris | reverse complement strand
CCCAGTTTGGTAGTAGCAGCAAACTTGAAATTTGCCAGAAGCACTCACTGTTCATATTTGCAGGAAGGAAGGAGGCTGGTGAACAAAGACCCGACTTCACTCTGTTTATCAGTTTATAATGTGGGGAAGCAGTATTTTTCTGTATCTTTAGGCTGAACTGAAACAAGCCAGTTACCACTGAAAACCAAGAAAAGGCAATTTTAGGAGAATTGTGCCTTTGGCAAAGAAGCTTGTATTCTCAAATGTATTTAGGTGAATAATCACATCTTTTCTTGGCTTTCTTATAGTAGCAGCAATACAGACCATTTCTTCCAGAGGAC
>NW_010419628.1:0-224 GCF_000710305.1 Buceros rhinoceros silvestris | reverse complement strand
AAAAAAAAAAAGTGTCTTTTCAAACCAAATAGCAACAATGTGAATGCTAACTTAAACTTCATTTGTGTTCATTTTTATCATTATGAAGTGGTGAAAAATTTTAATTATGGTGGGGTAGTATTTATTATTTTGCCATACTTTGGAAAAGAGACAGTATCATGAATAGACTATTAACAGGGTGTATTTTTCCTATTACATAGAATCATAGAATCATAGAATCATCT
>NW_010419627.1:538-1494 GCF_000710305.1 Buceros rhinoceros silvestris | reverse complement strand
GAATACTTTTTATAATGTGAGATATTTTTATTTTATTTTATTTGGTCACTTTAAAACAACCAACCAACTACGGAGGAGAAAAAATCAATTAGTCCTTTATTTTATTTTATTTTATTTTTTTCTTTCTCCTTCTGGTATGTGCATGTCATTGCATGACTGCTCTGATTTTTTTCTTCTTTTGTTTTAATAAAACTGTGCTCAGACATTTAAGCTAAACTAAGCAAAAATAATAATGACTTATATAAAAAAAAATCTTTGTTGCCAAAAGGTCGTGCTATCCAGGTTTGATGTCTGCATGTGAAAAAAAAAAAAAAGACAAAAAACAAAAAACATTAAAAATGTACAAAAAAGAAAGAGAAGAGAAAGAACGCAGTCTAATTTATGTGAACAGAGAGGAGCAAAAAAAAAAAAAAAAAAAAAAAAAAAAAAAAAAAAAAAAAAAAAAAAAAAAAAAAAAAAAAAAAAAAAAAAAAAAAACAAACAAAAAAACCAAACCACAATCAGGTTTAACCACACAAACCTAAGGGAATGATATTTTTTGAAAGACTTTTGTATAAAGTTGAGTACTTAGAGAAAAAAAAAAAAAGAAAATCATACCAGATGTAATATATTTTGTGGATGTTTTTATTTCTTGGATTTATAGTACCTTATACTAAGGTTAAAAAAAAAATTATGCTTGATATTGTGAAAAGGTGATAATTTTCACACACATTTCATTTGCTCATTCGTCACGTTGTAATGCAAATATGATAGTTAATGCATACAGCATTTTTAAGGGAAAAAATCAGAACTATGGAACTGATGTCTTGTTGTACCATTTGCACTGTGAGCAAATGCTAATGCAGTAAATATATTGTGTTTGCTGACAATCAAAAGCTGTAGTAAATATCTTTATTTTACCTTGCTTAGAAAAGAGCTATATATTGGTCAGGGAAAAAAAAAAAAGAACCCAAAAA
>NW_010419627.1:0-205 GCF_000710305.1 Buceros rhinoceros silvestris | reverse complement strand
CGGCCTCCACCTCCCCGCCCCCTCCCTCCCCCCTCACCCCCAAAAACCCGCCACGTCCTTGGTTTGCCCTTGACCTCGTGTCTTATTTTCCCCCGCCGCCTTGACCCCGTCACCATTTTGCCGGCCGCTTTCGCCGGATTGCGTCTGTCGGATAACGGTGGGCGAAAGAGGATCGCGCCGCTTCAGCTGGTAATGCCCCCGCGCC
>NW_010419626.1:1634-3456 GCF_000710305.1 Buceros rhinoceros silvestris | reverse complement strand
GAGGAGAGGAGCCATAAAATGACCCCCAGTGTTTGGTACCTCTGAAGGAAAGAGGTTTTCTGCCCCAAAATAGGAGACCAAGGCCAAGCAGGCACGGAAGACATGGGAACTCACCAACCGCCCCTCGTGGCTGGTGTGCCCTGGTTGCCTGCGCCAGAACTGCCAGGGCAGACCCGCTCGGAGAGGTGACGCGTGTGTCCCCCCAGGTTTGACCTGCAGTTAGCCCAGGCCTTGGGGCAGTCGGCCTTTGAGAAGAGCCTCCGTGAAAAGGTGTCGCAGGAGAACACCAGCATCCGGTGGGAGATGGTCAGACTTCAGCAGAGCTTAGAGGTAAGAGGGAGATGCCCCTCTTCGCTGTGTTCTGTCGGCTTCCGGGAGCAGCTCTGAGAGCAGAGCCATCACCTCTGCAATGACAGCAGAGGCAATCAGGCACAGACCCAGCGCCTTGGCTCCAGGTCCTTCCAGCACAGTTCTGGGATGTGCCCGATGGATTTAAATAACATTGTCCTCTGCCAGGAGAGCGGTGATTGCTTTTCATGAGTGATACTCATCCCCTGGTTTAGCTAATTAGGCCCACCCTCATTTTCACCGGAGACCCCCTGCTCTCCTTCACACCTCTGCCCGCAATCTCACCTGCAAGAAGCCGCAGGTCTGTGCCCCCACAGGATGATGCTGAGCTGGTGCCCCCCGAGCCCCCACAGCAGCAGGGGCATGGTGGGCTGGGGGAAAGCCCCAAGGGTCCTGCCAGCCACCCCCTGGCAGGGGGGACCGTGGGAAACCCCTGGTAGGAACAGCCCATGGCAGGAGGAAGGTGAGGTCAGGAGCCAGAGGGCCAAACCGAGAGGGAATGGGTGGCTCAGGGCTCGTGGTGGGGACGGGGCTGCGGTACAGAGAGGGGCCTGACCGCTGCCCTGGGCTGTTTCTGAGGATGCTGTTGGAAACCGGCTGGATTTTAAGAGCTTGTGCAAACCTCCTCCCCTGTGTTTGGGGCTTGGCTGCTGACCCACCGCTCTGTCCCCGTGAGCAGCAGAAGGAGGCGGAGCTTGTGCAACCCTCCTCCCCTGTGTTTGGGGCTTGGCTGCTGACCCACCGCTCTGTCCCCGTGAGCAGCAGAAGGAGGCGGAGGCGGCCAGCCTGGCGCAGCGGGTGACTGTGATGGCTGGCCGGGGGCAGGGGCTCCGCACCCCCAGCTTGGGCAACCCTCCGCCCCTGTGTTTGGGGCTTGGCTGCTGACCCACCGCTCTGTCCCCGTGAGCAGCAGAAGGAGGCGGAGGCGGCCAGCCTGGCGCAGCGGGTGACTGTGATGGCTGGCCGGGTGCAGGAGCTCAGCACCCCCAGTGCCCTGGATGCCCGCACCGTGCCTGCGCTCAAGAAGCAGCTCTGGGACCTGGAGGCCAGCGCTGCTGAGCAGACGAAAGAGCTGGAGCGGCAAACGGCCGCTGTCGATCACCTGGAGGAGGTAGCGTGGCCCCCATGGGCATGTCAGGCCCACACCAGCACCATCCTCGTCCCTCCAGGGGTGGGTGCAACCACTGGTGTGTTCGTGTCTGGGTCTTTCAGCTCCACCAGCGGCTGGAGCTGGAGATAGAGCGGATGAAGCAGATTCACCAGAAGGAGCTGGAGGACAAGGACGAGGAGCTGGAGGATGTGCGGCAGTCCTGCCAGAAAAGGGTAGGTCAGCAACGGGGTGGGGGGGTGTGATGCTGGGTGCTCCCCCCAAGCTCCCCTGTCCGCAGTGCAGAGGAGATGCTGTTCCCAGGGGTCTCCCCTCTCTGGGGAGTGGCGGGGTGGGAGAGCACTGCTTTTCCATCACCACCCCAGC
>NW_010419626.1:973-1449 GCF_000710305.1 Buceros rhinoceros silvestris | reverse complement strand
AGTGTTGTGGCGAGTTGTAGCCCCCCGCCGGGCTGGAGGGGCTGTCGGGGACGGTGCACGAGAGCCACGGGCGATGCAGCACACAGGCCTGCTGCTCCCAGTGACACCAGCATCACACCACGCTCCAGCCCACCAGGGCTTTGTGTTTGGAGCTGATGAACAGAAAATGCTTTCAACCAGACCACGATGCAAGCACGGGTTCTAGATTCTTCAGAGTCCCCGGGGTGCTGCCGCAGCGCCGTGGGCAGCAGCCAGCTCCCACCGGGCCGGGGGCATACCTGCCCGTGGGGAGTCAGTTAACATTGCTGAGGCTTAATGAGGCAGTCCCTGGGGCTTTGCAGGGGCTGTTTTAGGAAGGCACCCTCTGCTCCTCCTGCTCTGGTCAGACGGAGTGATGTCCTGGTGTCTGCGTGTCACGGGGAGCTGCCGCCGTGGTCCCACCACGCTGCCAGCCCATGGGGCTGCCCGTCTGTGGC
>NW_010419626.1:0-639 GCF_000710305.1 Buceros rhinoceros silvestris | reverse complement strand
CGGCAGGAGGCGCCTGGGGCAGGGCGGGCGCGGGGGAGCTGTGCCAAGGTCACAGCCACGGAGCTACCTGCAAGGGGAGGAGCGGGCAGTCAGTGGGCTGGTTTGCTTTGTTAACACATTTCCTCCACCACCACCACCCAGCTGGACTTGCTGGATGTGCCAGAGCCACATGGCAGAGCTCTGCCCCGGGGACCGTTCCCTCCTGTGAAGCACTTGGCACTGCTGCAGCGCTCTGGGACAGGGATGCTTGAGTAGAGGGATGCAGGCTCCTCTGCTCAGAGCTGGGCTCTCCAGCTCCCTTTGCTCCTGGGATCAGTGCAAATCCAGCCTTTACAGCACGCTCTGCCCCGTGAGGGCACTGGCACCTCCTCACTGGGGGGCAGCTGGAGCAAGAAGCGTGCTGCCTGCCTGGTTCACTGAGGGAACCTGGGGGGATTGGGGCCAACCCCTCTTCTAGCTCCAGAGCTGCAGGGACAGCCCTC
Source organism: Buceros rhinoceros silvestris (assembly GCF_000710305.1). Taxonomy (NCBI): domain Eukaryota; kingdom Metazoa; phylum Chordata; class Aves; order Bucerotiformes; family Bucerotidae; genus Buceros; species Buceros rhinoceros. The sequence goes on along the minus strand of NW_010419626.1, from coordinate 157 downwards.
GGGGACTCTGAGTGTGCCTCACAGGCAGTCCATTATGTCCCCAAAAGTCCTGCAAGTTCCTGGGCTGCTTCCCCTTGCTCCTCCTGGCCAGGAGCAGTTGCACTGCCCCGGAGGGTAGCAGGGGCTGCAGGGGATGTGGCCTGTTCCTGGTCCCCAG
>NW_010419625.1:3279-3491 GCF_000710305.1 Buceros rhinoceros silvestris | reverse complement strand
GGGACCCTCAGCCCCTGCGCCTGGCGGGGGGGTGGTAAGTCCAAGGCCACGCTCGCTGCATGGCCTCGTGATGCCCTTTGCTGGCAGAGACCCACCCTGCTGCCCTGCGCTCCCTGGCACCCACCCCAGCGCCCCCAGTTTGCACCAGCTGCCGGGTTAGGTACCACCAGACCACCCGGTTAGGTACCACCAGGTCAGGTACCACCACCAAG
>NW_010419625.1:1613-2992 GCF_000710305.1 Buceros rhinoceros silvestris | reverse complement strand
CGCTGCCCCCGCCCCCCGCCGCTGGTTCCCCCGCTCCCCCGTTCTTCCTCCAGCCCCCCTTGGAAGGCCACCGGGCCGTGTGGTGAGCCAGCCACCATCTCGTTTTCCAGCCCACCCTCACGCAGCCACGAGTGGGGGCCTGCCTGGTCCGTGACTGCTGCAGCATGGCTGCACCCCACAGACACCCCCAGATTGGTCTCGCCCCACCCTCAGCCTCCTGCAAGGAAGCAGCCAGGGTGGGTGCATGGGGGCTCCCCAGCAAGTGCAGGGTCCCCGCTCCCCCACCAACACTGGCACCCAGTGAGCCACCACCGCCAGCAGCACCCCAAGAACCACGACCCCTCCACCACCACGGCTCGTTTCACCAGCCCACGCCCGTTCGGTTTGTGCTAAATGCCTCACCAGGCAAACACGCGCAGGACTGCCGGGTGCTGTGCCGGGAGACGCTGTTGCCGGCAGCAATGGCCGTTTGCCCAGGCAAGGGGCAAAGGGGGGTGGGTCCTCCTTTGCATGCCTCACTGTCCCCCTCCCTGCAGCTCTGCACCTCCAGGGATGGGAGGCAGTGGAAATCCAAAGGCTTTCGAGGGTTTGTTGACGGGTGCCGTAGCCCTAAGCACCCCACTCTCCCCCAGGACAGAGCCCGAGCAGAGAACCGCAAACTTGGTGCACACTGTGGGGCGGCCCCCTAAAACCGCCCGGGGTTTGCTCCGCTTGAAGGCAGTGCTGAGAGATTACTGAACTCGTCGGGGCCATTTTACGTACGAGATTTCATCACAGGGATGTTACAAAAGGCTCCCCCGGCCAGAGGCCATCGATTCCAGCACCGCCAGTTACTGCCAGGGACTCCCACTACCTGTAAAATCGGAGCAGCTCCTCTGGCGAGGGAACCCAGCTTCTGCTCTCCGCTAGCCAGGGCTCTGCTCAGACACTCAGGGAGAAGGGGGAGTATCTGCATCTTCCTAATTAGTTCAATTACTGCCGCAGATCAAAAGTCCCTTGCTGGGGACACGGTGGCACCCGGAGCGAAGTGAGTGCAGCTTGCTCTGGTTTCCTGAGAGTGACTGTGGTGGGGGTTATTTTAGAGCCCCAGTACAAAACTACTCACCCAGTAAGAGAAAAATAAAGATCCATGCACATACGTATTTCTAAAGATTATATATGTTCACTGTTCATCCACACGCAGGTTTGGGGGTACCTCTGGGTTTGCTGCGGAGCCGGGGCCCAAATCTCTTGCAGTCTCCAAAAAAGCTTTTAGGAGAAGCTGACGGCAAAGAGCAATGAGGAGCTGAGGGAACCCTGGAGCCAGGAGATTCCCCCCGAGCCCAACGCGAAGCCCGGAGGAGGGCCCCAGCCTCCCCCACCTCATGCCTAACCCCCGG
>NW_010419625.1:1163-1490 GCF_000710305.1 Buceros rhinoceros silvestris | reverse complement strand
TCTGAGAGACCAAAGTGCTGAGACGCACCAAAGCCAGCCGAGCTGCTGGAGAGCAATTAGCAGTTTGCACTCTTGCAGGAATTAAATGCAACGGGAGGAGACAAAAGCCAAGAGCCAGCGGGGAAACCATCGCGCCCTCGGTGCCACTGGAGCCTTTTGCCGAAAAGCAGCAGTTTATCTTGCAGGAATTAAATGCAACGGGAGGAGACAAAAGCCAAGAGCCAGCGGGGAAACCATCGCGCCCTCGGTGCCACTGGAGCCTTTTGCCGAAAAGCAGCAGTTTAGAGCTTGCTTGGGCATGCAAATAGAAGCCCAAGTACAGCCTGA
>NW_010419625.1:0-756 GCF_000710305.1 Buceros rhinoceros silvestris | reverse complement strand
GGGGGGTGGGGGGACGGCAGCCAAGGCAGCCAACCCCCCCGCCCGCCCCAAGCTTCGCTGCTGCAGACACGACATCTGGCTCCAATAAGCGGGGAGGAAAAAAGGGAAACCAAGTCCAAAGCGCTGAGCAACTTCCCGTCCCCGCTCACCGCCCTGGCTGGGACGCGCCTGGCGCTGACGCTTGGGTGCTGGAACAGGGGAGCCCCCGGCCCCTGGCCCAGCAGAGCACCCCCAAATAACAGGGGACAAAACCGCCCCTGCAGCTCAGAGCCCGCTCATCTTTCTTCCCAGAGGGAAGCTCAGCAAGTTGTGGGCGTTTGGTGCTATTTGTTTTCACCCAGCCATGTTCGTGCTCGTTCGCAGCAGGAGGGGACACGGCCCTTCCTCGGGCCTGAGCCCACCTGCTGCCGGAGCACTGTCTTGTCCTCCAAAAAGCCTCCTGCTGGGATGGGGACCCCTCGCTCTGGGAAATGTTTGGGTGCTTGGCAGTAAGTGCTCTGGCTCTGCAAAACCTCACCTTCCCCCATGCCGGCGGCACCCAAGCCCCCGGCGTGTGCTGGCACCCTGCACATCACCAGGCCCTAAGAGCCGGGCTCTGGCACCGACCCTGCTCGGCAGCCGTGCCTGGGCTGAGGAAACACCCTGCAACGCCAGGACAGGCGCACGCCGATCAGATCCCACGCCACCGCCTGCGCTGGCACCCTCCCCGCACGGACGCGGGCAAGGGACGTCTCCCTGCTCGGTGACACACTTTCC
>NW_010419624.1:6172-7676 GCF_000710305.1 Buceros rhinoceros silvestris | reverse complement strand
CGGAGCTGGCCCTGGGGGCTGGAGCAAGGCCTCTGTGCCATCCCCTTCGTCTCAGCAAGGAGAGGCCGGGCGGCGCCTGAGCTCTTGGATGGGTCGTTTACTGGATGGGATGTGGCCCTGGTTTCAGGGGAGAAAACAGGTGAGAAGTGATTAAAAACGAAACTGAACTTTGTTCGATTGGGAGGTGGAAAAACCGCTGGTAACATGTGCAGAGGAGATAATCTAGTTACAGATTAGCCCCGGCTCCTCCTGGCGTCAGCCTTCCTCAGCATGACTATGTGCAAATAATCCTAAGCGTCCACAGACTGGTTCGGTCAGGCGTTTAAACTCATAATGCCCCTGACTTGAGTGGAACAGAGTTTCCAGGAGAGAAATTCACCCTGGCAACGTGCCTGGGCTAGGGCTGCTTTTATGGACTTTGTCTACTTCTGATGAGCGCTAGAATAGGCATTAGAAACTTGAACCCTAGTGCCTGGGCAGGCAGATGTCCTCGCTGCAGAGTGTCCTGGGAACAGAGAGGAAGCGAGAACTGGCTATTTTGACCTGGTTTTGTGTAACTTGAGAAATCAGCAGTTTGGGGCTAGCCTGAGCCTCTGGAGTGGTGAGGCTGAGCACTTGGCTTGTGCTGGGACTGCTTTTGGCCACTGCATCTGATCCTGGGTCAGAATGGTGCCTGACACCAGTGTCTGCGTTTCCTCTTGAGGTGGCTGATGGTGAAATGCCTTCCTCCTTGCAAGAGGAGGTTCCATTTTTTTCTTTGGTGTTTTTTTTAATGCATTGCGCTTCAGTTTCTTCCTTGTGTCCTTAGCTGTGCTGATGCACAGCCTGTGGGTTCACACCGGTGAAATTCGTGGATGTGCTCCTTGAAGGAGTCATGATGGGGAGGCGTGTTCAGAACCACGTGAGTGCTGTTGGTATCCAGTGCTTCTGTAGGCCAGTTACCTTTGTGTGCAGAAAAGGAACTGGCTTCAGGGAGGCTTCCTACCAGTTTGAACAACAACAAGCAATGCCTTTCAGTTTCGGAAAGGCTTGTCGTGTTTGCTTATTCATGAGGGGGCACTGTAGGTCAGACTGGGGAATTGTGTTGTTCCAGTCGCTAAAACCACACAAATATAATGGCAGTGCATCTGCCTTAGCTGTAGGGGCAGTTTTGGCTTGAGGGGCAGAGCTTGTGCCAGGCTGCAAATCGAGTTCTCTGCTGCGGTTCTGATGTGGTCGTGCTTTAAAGCCCTTGAGATAGGGGAGTGTGATGTGCACAGAGATGGCAGCTGTGCCTGAAGTGGGGAGGAAGGAACTAGAAATGGGTTATGGGCTGGTTTTTGTCTGGCCCAAGCAAGTGTGAGCAGCAGAGCCCTCTGCAGAAGCAGGCAGGTACTTGCTCTCCATCACTGATACTTGGCAGTGACTCTTACAGCTGTTGGACCTGGAGCTTGGGGGCTGCATCTTCTCACTGGTGGCCTTGCGGGGCTTTTGGTGTTGTGCATGCCTGACTCTAAACCCAAAT
>NW_010419624.1:4878-6012 GCF_000710305.1 Buceros rhinoceros silvestris | reverse complement strand
ATCCAGACAGAGGAAGATCTACAGTCAGTGCGTGAAGTGGCTGCTCACATGTTCAGCGATGGAGTAACAAACTGGGGTCGAGTGGTGACGCTCATCTCATTTGGTGCCTTTGTTGCAAAACACCTGAAAAACATCAACCAGGAGAAGTGTATCAGTTCGCTGGCAGGAATCATCACTGACGCGCTCGTCTCATCGAAACACGAGTGGCTGATGAGCCAGGGAGGCTGGGTGAGTCATTGTCTGTCCTGAACACTGGGAGCTTTTCAGAGCAATCCAGTATTTTCCTGTTTCTGTGATCTGCTCACTGACAACCACGTGTGTCAGCGGAGCGCAGCAATGACTCACTGCTCTGGTTAAAACTATGGTCTGAAACACCTAGCTGAAATTCTGGTGTTTCAGGAGCTCCTTGTAATGAGCTGCCTGACGCACTCTTGACCTAAAGCTGTGCCCCCACCCAGCATGGAGCAGGCAGCATTCCCAGTGCCGAGTGAACCCTGGGTGCACTGGGCTTGCTTGAAGCTGGTCCACGGCTGCCTTGGTGCTGTGCCCTGGTGCTGCCACTGGGGCAGGCTGTGACCATCAGGAGTGTGGGGGAGCACACTCAGATGTGCTGGGCAGACTGTACCCCAGCTCCCTCTGCCAGGCTTCCTATGCCTTCCTGCCAAAGAGGGCTGGCTGACACGGAAATGACTTTCCCTTCTTTCTCCTAGGAGGGCTTTGTCGACTTCTTTCGAGTTGAGGACCTAGAAGGCAGTGTCAGAAATTTACTGATGGCGTTTGCAGGTGTGGCTGGACTGGGTGCAAGCTTGGCCTACATGATCCGGTGAGCCTGAGCGTGGTGCAGAGGGACAGAACTCTGGGTGGACCAGCTCTCTTTGGGGCTGGCGAGCTGATCACTTCCTCCTGTGTGTACTTAGAAGCTGGACTTGAGTGACCTAAGGAGACTATCTAGGCATACCCTGAGCAATCCTTTCTAAGAAGGAAGGTGTGATACGGACAGATTGTGGGTACTGATGAGGATTTATTGCTTTGGGAAGAAAAAGTGGAAGAACTGATGTTCTGCTTCTTTCAAGACAATGATGACAGACAGCTCCAGCGGACTGCTTCAGTTTTATCCTGGAGGGAACCTGTCTG
>NW_010419624.1:1989-4742 GCF_000710305.1 Buceros rhinoceros silvestris | reverse complement strand
GCAGCTCTCGACTGGAGTGAAGGCTCCCGGGCTTGGCACAGCAGCCATGTGTGGAGCAGGTTTTTCAGGGTTGTGGTTGTGGATTTCTGGAAATAGCATCTTCTGCTGCTGGTGTCCTGCCTAAACTTGTGGCTTTTCCGTTGGAGCAGAAGCTTTGAACACTGGGTGCTGCACAGGCCTGTGCCCCAGGTTGCCGGCAGGCCGCCTTTGGCTGCTGCTGGCTCTGCACCCATCCGCCCTCTGGAAGCGGTAGAGCTGTGCCACCAGACAAGATGTGCGACCCGCTGCCAGAACATGGGGCCCTGATTGGCTGCCTCCCCCCCAGCAGGGCTTCAGCCAGGGCACTGAGCAGGAGAGGAACTTCTGGGCCGTGACCACAGCCAGCTGAGGCGTGGCCGTGTTGGCCTGTCTGATCTCAGCCACACTGATGCGACTCACCACACAGGCAGTTTAAAAATAGGGAGTGCATTTGTAAGTATGTAAAACCCCACATGGGGTGGGGAGGCTGTAGAGAACCTGTAAATATCTGTAAATCTGTAGAATATGTACATTTTTACAGAGCTAATGATACAAAAAGGAGGAATTTTGAATGTGGTGGAACTGCTTACGGGTGCATTGTACTTCATTCCTCATGTGAAGTAGCATTTTTGTGGCAAAGCCTTCTCCTGCCTTGACTCCACGGGAGCCTTTCTCTGATGTACTTGAGCAACGTTGCCAGGTAGTGTAACAAAGATCAGTGGCCTGCTGGACTCTTGTGCCCACGGCTTGCTGTCAACAGTTGATATTATTGTTTATTTTAATCTTTTTGGTTATTCTAGCTCTTCTAGCGGGTGGGGAGCTGTGGAAGTTGGTATCAGTCGCTTGTCTTCCTTTCATTTTGATCCTCTAAGCCATGAGTCGAACGAAGCTGATGTTTGAATGTAAATGTTCTGGAGCAGAATAAAACTCGTCAGCTTGCATCTGCGACTTGTGCAAGTCCGTTGGTGCTGGCCCTGGGCTCGGTCCCTGTCCCCTGGTTGGTGGCATTGCCTTTTGGTGGGCTTGCAGTGCTTGTCCATCGTGTGCCCTCTGGCTGTGGATCGGTGAGTTCTTGAGCTCTGCTCTGGGACCATGTTCTGCACAGTGAGGAACATTCTTGTCCACAGTGCTTGACCTGCAGCTCAAGCTGTGCCCGGTGGAAACCCAACCCGAACGATGGTGCTATTGTCAGGCCTGCTTGTTGCTGAACAAGCACTTAGTTTTGTCAATAAATGTCTTTTGTTCTAAATCCTCTAGTATAAAACTTGCTGTTTCCTGTACCAAGATGCTGATGTGTTAAATGCTCCTGCTTTGCTTGTGTTGGCCTGATCACACTGATGCTGCCTCTGGGACACCCTGCAGCCTCTTGCTTTATTACAAAGCCTCCGTGGGCTGTGGAAACTGCTCTGGGTGTCTTGTGGCACCCGCTGGGGCTCCCTAGAACTGTTCCATGCTGAGATGCTCTTCTCGGTTCCTGGCGTACGTGGGCAGGGAAAGTCTGTGAGGTGCCTGTGCCCAGTGCCCACATGACCAGAACCCGCTTTTGTGGTGTGCTGAAGCGTGCTGGGGCTCTCCAGGTGCAGCTGGGGCTCATCACTCTGCACCAGCGAGGCGGGGGCCTGCAGCCCCCCAAGGAGAGGGGTCTCTTCCTGGAGCCTGGGGCTGAGCCATGCTTCTCACCCCTTCCAAGGGGGGTAGGTGCACCCTGGGTGGCTTTGGTTGCCCAGCATGTCTTGGCCCTCCTCTGCCTGGGCAAAGGAAGCTGATGCTGGTGAGACCTCTTTCTTAGGGGGATGCTGCTCCCCCAGACCCCTCCCTGCCCTGAGGCTCCTGGATTTCGATTGCTGCAGGCTGGGGATAGAGGAAGCACGTGGCCCACCCAGGCTGGAGGGTGCAGTGGGTTGATGAACAGCTTCTTTCCTGTTAGACCATCTCTGCTCTGGGAACCTTGCCTGGAAAATCCCCCTCCTGAGGGGCAGAGGACTTCCCTGCCCCCAGAACTGTGCTGGTGGCTCTAGCCCTGTGCACTGTCAAGCCTTACCACCAAGGGGACGGCATCCTGCGGTGTCGGTGTGGCCCTTGCAACCGAAAATACGCCTAGCTCTGCTGATACTGCAAAATGTGGGGGGTTTTTGTTGGGGTTTTTTTTTTGCTGTGGGTTTTGTTGGGCTTTTTTTTTTCTGTGTCTTTGCTGGTTATTTTGGGCTGGTTTGGTCCCCTGGGGTGTGGCAGGGCCCCCATGCAAAGCTGGTCTTTGCCATGGAAATATGCAAAGGTGCTGCTGGGGGTTGCTGCTTCTTCCTGGAAGTGGCAGCGCTTGGTAACGATAACACCCGGCCCCCTAACGCCTGGCTCAGTACCGATAAACCCAGGGCTTCCTCTTCCGTCCCAGATGGGGCTTTTCGCAGAACCCGTCTTCAGTTTCTCTGAAGCTTTTGTGTAAATAAGAGGGGGGGTGGGGAGTTAAAGCAGCTGTTGTCTGATGAGGTGTGTAAGTCAGGGGTGGTGGCAGCACCTGGCCGGGCAACTGGGGGGTCTCGCTTCCGCTGGGACAGAGGGTGTGTTGGTGTTCCTCACCATTGGCTGGATTTCTGATGCTGCCCCGTGGTGGGGGGGAGCTGTTGGAAAGGCAGCACCCTCCCCTCTCTGCTTCCTCTGCCCTGAGCAGGGCTGACCCAGGATCCAGCCCCACATCTCCTGCTGGGGACAGTGCTTGACAGCTCGGGGGGGGGGGG
>NW_010419624.1:1318-1864 GCF_000710305.1 Buceros rhinoceros silvestris | reverse complement strand
GTGGGGAGTGTGCGGGACGCGGGGGGGGGGGGGCGGGGAGGGGAGACATGCAAATACAGAAAATCCCCCAGCTGGGCAAAACACCCCAATTCCTGCCCATTTCTGCCTCAGTGGCCCCAGTTGTGTGCTGGAGCCTCGGAGAGTAAGTTATTTCTTGCAATTCTTGCCCCAAATGTGGCCCTTTTCTCTCTGGGTGGTTCTACAAGGTCAGGGGGCTGCTCCCTGACTGCCCCTTATCTTGCTGGCATGGTGCTTCCCCTTGCAGCCTGCCCTGGGGAGGCTGCCCCACCCTGTCTGTGGGGCAGGGCGGGCGGGCGAGCCCCCCCCTCCAGAGCTGCCTCTTGCAGCCCAGGCGGGGGCAAGGTGGAGCTGGGTCCATGTGGAGCTCCTGGGAGTTGAGGTGGGGGGACTGGGCAGGGATAGAATGCCCCTCACTGGGGACAGGTCCTAGAGGCAGAGAGAAAGTGGCCCTGTGGTAATCGGGGTGGTCACAGTGGGTGCCGGGGACAAGCCCCTCTTCCTCCCCCTCCAAGCTCCCTGGGCTTG
>NW_010419624.1:609-997 GCF_000710305.1 Buceros rhinoceros silvestris | reverse complement strand
GGGAGGACGCTGGCCTCTGTGGAGCGCTGGGCGCCTCTCGGGGCGCAAGGGCTGGGTGTGGAGGTGCACCCTTGTGTTCTGGCCCGCCTGGTAGAGCTCTGCCCAGCAACAAGGGCTCTTAATAGCAAACGGGGAAGTCACGTGGGCCTCTTCCAGGAACCCAGGCGTCCGGTGTCCCATCCCCCTCTCGGGCCCTGGGGTGACGCCGGGGTGGTGGCAGACGTGGCCCCCCCGGCTCGCAATCCTGGCCCTAGGCAGGAGGCTGCCCCGACGAAGGCCTCCCTTCTCCTCCTCCTTGCCTGGCTGCCTCTGGTCTGCGCGGCACAGGGGTTAGGAGGGGTCTCGGCTGGGGGACGTGGGGTGTTTGTGGGGCTACAGGGCGGATGAG